>NW_003546249.1:159047-160960 GCF_000090795.2 Amphimedon queenslandica | reverse complement strand
ACCTCCTTCTACAAATAGAGATTGGGTACAGAAAGCAGTTGCAATTATATCAAAGCTTTCTGGTATCGCAGTTGTTCAACATGTTGATGCTGTCAAACAGGTTCCTTGCAGAGAAATAGCTCCTCATATTCGGGATGAGATTGTCGGTGATGGGGCATGTTTCTATAGGACAATTTCAAAAGCCATTACTGGTACTGAAGACAATCATTTTGCAGTCCGTATGTCCTTAATTAACTTCATGCTTGACCCTGCCAATGTTCTTGCCTTTGGTAGACTCGTTCGTGCAGGAATTTATTACGATACTGATGCATTAAAAGCAGTGAGGAGTCACATAAACAGACATAAACTCTACTTAGAAACCTCATGGTCAACTGAATATGAGGTATTTGCAGCTGCCACAATGTTTCAAGTTAAGATTATGGTATTTTCAGAATATTCCAATTACCGTGATTGGCATACTTATGTGCCTCGGTTCACTAACGAAACTTGCATGACACCCATGAAAGTCATGTTGTATCTGTACCACATTAATTGTAATCACTATGATTTAGTAATACCTGTACTTGATTAAAAGCAGTGTAATGACATTTTAGCCTTGCTATTTTAGAGTGAAATTGTTTAGTTTAGTTTTCTTTAGCTTAATACAAAATGGTAAGATCTTTGTCTTTGATGTTATAAAGAATTTTATACCATGTCTTCTATTTTCGTTAATATAGTGCCATTACTACTTAAGACATTTAATTTCATTATTTGTGGTTAAAGTACAACTGCATCTTGTTTGTTTGTAATTACTCATTGTATGCTTATCATATTTTGCCACTTGAGTATGTGAATACTCCCTCTCACTCTCTGTTGTAGACAAACTGTCCACATTTGTGACATTTGCCTAAACCTTTGCAGCACATTATGCTAATGGCAGTTTGTGAGAAATGTTTTAATTAAAACACACAATACTAACTATATAAACTGGTCATGTACCATATGACATGTAATGACATTATGACAGTTGAATACAGGGTGACTTTAACTATTTGGTGCTGTACCACGTATTGGGTGGCAGCTTATTGAAGTTCTAAGAGTGATGAAAGTCACTAGATCTTTATGCTCAATTGCTGTGACACGCTTTGGGTGGCAGCTGTTGATACATTTCACACAGTGGTTCAGAAACTCTGAATGTAGCTACATGCCGTACCACGCTTTGGGTGGCGGTTGTTGCTGCATTATACAGAGTGTTACATTGTAGTAGTGAAATCATGTAAGTAGTACCACATGTTGTGTGGCAGCTTTTGTGTCATATTGACAGTCACTAGTAGTGAAGCAACATGCTATGCCATGCTTTGTGATGGTGGCTGTTGTGTTGTACAGGGAATATTGTGAAATAAACTGCATGCTAAACCACACATATAAACTAGCATGCCAAGTGTTTTGAACTGAATGTGGCAAATGAGAGAGAGAGTTACTGCTATAATGTGCTGCTTAGGTAAAATTGCAGAGTTGTGAGTTTTTTGACCTGGAATGTGAGACTACCTCCTCGTGGTCCAGGTTGGGATTTATTGTATGATATGCAGTGTATTGTACAATAAATGCAAATTGTCTCACTTTTAAAGTCCAAAAATATGTTGAATAGATAGTCTTCATTTTTTCATTTAGGGAATGTTGTGAAGAATAGTAATTGGTGCTGTATGCAACGAAGTATTTGATTTATCATTGGTAGTAATGTACTTCTGCCTAACAAAAAACCCTGCTTGTTTTAGTCTTCTGTTGCTTGCATTTGTAATGTGCATCTATATTCTGTAGTGTTACATTTTAGTGTTGTTTGACTTGTAGCACATCTTTTGGGAAGTCTTATTTTTTAAATATGTTTTACAAATGGGACCTCCTGCTAAAAAAGTTTCTTCCTTATACTCTGGGGT
>NW_003546249.1:156235-159037 GCF_000090795.2 Amphimedon queenslandica | reverse complement strand
TTTGCCCTTAAGTCTTTATACGCCCTACTGGATACTTGCCAGAGACAAGGGAAATCCCGAACACCGTCAATCAGCCTTTCTTCCATCCTTTTCTTCCAGTTCTTTAGAGATCTTCTTAGAGCTGTTTTACATTGAAACCACACCCTTTACTTGCCACGTGCTCGATGCAATTTGATTGGTTGGACGTTCGGAAACTGACGCTGGAATAGAATTTATTTCTAATCTGTCGTAACGGACCATCGTAAACGCTCGCAACTATGTTACATATTTACAATATGACGCTGGACGTTCGTAACATTACGCAAGACGCTGCGCTCAGCCAATGTCATATTGTAAATCCGGCTTTAAACTAAGTTAGATAATAAAAGCACTTGTCTTGTCTTTGACCCAAGCTCAAAGGAATGATGTAAAAGCCATTGCAAACCATTCTCTAGTTTAAAAGATTTCCGTGTTGATAGAAGAAAGATGAAACAAAAAAAAGTCTGAAGAATTTTGCAGAAATTTGAATTTGGGCCTAATCTCCAGAATCGTTCCCGCTACATTATACTCCACTTTAAAGGTACCAGGAGAATCGCTCAGCAAAGGAGAACTTATCTAAGTGGTTTATAAGGCTGTACAAGGTAAGATGAAAGAGTTAAAAGCGTTTGAAAATTATAATTTTTGTTGCCATCTTGAAAAATCAACCTCAATCCTACATATAGGCTACCGCCTACATAATATAGTCTCGGATATATAATTGGTGAATAAATAAGTGTTACATACAGTATATAGTTGTTAATAATATTATTTGTTCAGTGGTTATTAATGTTGAGAATAATAAGGTCTATTATATGTAATAGCTTTTCTATTTGGCTATTTACAGTTTGCTGTCCCTGCTACCATCCCCTTCCTCTACCGCCCATTCCTCTCCCTCCCCTTCCGTTTCTTTGCCACGAGCTACCAAAATGCTGCCACCTTTGCCACCTTTTCCTTACGGCCCCTTCTGGCCTGCCCCTATCTCCTGATCCTCGGCCTCTTCCTCTCCCTGGTCTCCCTCCACAGCCACCTCTGTCATGGTCAGGCCGGTGCCCACCATCTCTGCCAGGGCCTCCAACATCACCTCTGCCACCACCTCCTCTGGCCCCCCACCTCCACGTCCTCTCCCTGCTGCACCCTGACCACGGCCTCCATGGTCAGCTACCAATCCCCTCTGCTACCCATCAGGATGCTCATGATGCCTTGGTGGTGGTCTTCTCCTCGCGGTGGTGGTGGTGGTCTTACATCTACTGGGATTTGGAGATACCATAGGCTCAGAGATCATGTTGTCATATTATATTAAAGATTTATATATAACTTTAATTTAATGATTATCAGTCATTTATATTTCATTGCATCACTATTGTCAAGATTATTGTCAAGTAGAACCAGATTTTGGCTTCATTTTCATCTGCCATCGTAACTGACTTTAGTCTAGTACTACTACTACTATTCAAAACAGTCAATGCAGCTGTAATAATTAATAATTAAGGAGCCAATAATAATAAAAGTGTCTATCAATTAATGGTCAATTAATAATAATTAAATCTCACAAATCAAAACACGCCATGCCTTAATTTGTAAATTATTACAACGAAGCAACAAGAATTGTAAGATGCAGTTTCAATACTTTTCGAAGATGAAAATTTCTGAGCAAAGAGTACCTAAGAAGCGAATATTACCCCAATGGATGTTAGAGTCCACAAACCAACAAAATGCACACACTAATACAGCATCGCAATACAAAAAGCAAAAGAGGAGTGACTCATTCTGGGGCCTTAAGCAGCGTTTACCACTACAAGAACTTACCAACAGCATAAAGAGGCGCACCAAGTATTTTAAAAATGAAAAGGCAACCGAAATCAAAAGAGTCTAATAGAAAAAGATAGAAGGTTGAGACAAATGAGAGAATCAGCAAGAATGAGGAGATCCTATGAGAATAAATCTCAAGCTAGAAGAGACTCTTGCCTAAATGATGAAAGACTTAGACTCTCGCCTAAATAATGAATCTCAGGAAAAATGTGCTAATGAGTCAGAGGCTCAAAGAGAAGCACGTCTTACTGTCCTACGAGAGAGATCTCAGCAAAGGTGTCTCAATGAATCTGATTTTCAAAGAGAAGCACGTCTTACTGACCTAAGAGAGAGATGTCAACAACGGTGTCTCAATGAATCTGATTGTGAAAGAGAAGCATGTCTGACTGATCTGAAAGAGAGATCTTAGCAAAGGTGTCTGAATGAATCTGATTCTCAAAGAGTAGCATGTCTTACTGATCTAAGAGAAAGATCACATAAACGACATGCCAATGAATCTGATTCTAAAAGACAATCACGTCTCTTGACAATCCATGAAACAGCTCAAGAAAGAAGAGCCTCAGTATCTGAAGAACAATGAACTCAGGGAAATCAAAGAATGAGAGAGTATCTTAGAGAATTGTTGGCTAATGAACCACCTCCGACTCTCTCACCAGAAATTTTACGTCTGCAAGAGTCATCAATGAAGGACCTTGAAAAATTTCAAAAACAAATAAGACTATTGCCGACCAGCATACGCTGTAAATGGCTGTGCTACCCTAAAGATGTATCAATGGTTGAAGTGAGTAAAGTGCACGATGTATTACAACAGCATTATCATGCATGTATAAATGATACACAATTATCAGCCTTATTGCCTAATAAAGATGTAGATGGTAGTGTTTATAGTTGTAGTAGATGTATGGCTTTCATAAAGAAAGGAAAAATCCCTCCGTTTGCTACAATAAATAATATGCATGTTGATGAAATTAATCT
>NW_003546249.1:124532-155275 GCF_000090795.2 Amphimedon queenslandica | reverse complement strand
GTTGTAATACATCGTGCACTTTACTCACTTCAACCATTGATACATCTTTAGGGTAGCACAGCCATTCACATGTACAGCGTATGCTGGTCGGCAATAGTCTTATTTGTTTTTGAAATTTTTCAAGGTCCTTCATTGATGACTCTTGCTGACGTAAAATTTCTGGTGAGAGAGTCGGAGGTGGTTTATTAGCCAACAATTCTCTAAGATACTCCCTCATTCTTTGATTTCCCTGAGTTCTTTGTTCTTCAGATTCTGAGGCTAATTTTTGTTTCAATGTGTCCAAACAGGATGATTCAGGTGGTATTTTAAGAGTGCAAGCCTTTATGAAGCTAATAGTGTTGCCATTGGGTCAATAAGCATTGGCTGGGCAGACCATTAACTTTCCTGCAAATCTCTCTGAAGTATTTAATTCTTTGCCTAGGCCACTAAATAGTGATGGAGTTGTGTTAGTCAAGCTCAAGAAAGCACAAGCACTACAGTCTCTGTTCCACCTGGTGATCAAACAGCCAGTACTAGTAGTGGGCCTGAGAGTGCTAGACCTAGTACCAGTACAGTGTTTGTGCTAACACTGAACAATGAAGCTCATCAGAAACCTATTTGTAGGCAGGAAGCCATGGTTGTTGATGCACTCAGGTGGCTGAAAGATAACAGTAATTTATATAGTGATGTGAATATTGATGAATCTGTTATAGATAGCAATGAGTATTCTGACAGTAATATTGAACCTGAGCAAAGCACTAGCATTGAGCCTCCCCAATTGAAATGTTCAGTAGTCAGAACAGATCATACACTACCAAATTAAGAGGCCATTGACTTCATTAGAAATGGATCATATAATAATCAAGTGCATCAGCTTCCTTGAGTAAGTGCCCAGCCAATAAATTTATATGAAGATAATAGTGCAAAAGAAATTGCATTTCCATGTCTGTTTCCGAGTGGAATCAATGGTCGTCATACAGCAAGAGACCCATCAATAACATTTACTGATTGTATTCAATCACGCTTACTTAAGGCTGATAATCGCTGGTGTAGTAATATTCCATATTTACTATGATCCGCAAATTTACTTTAAAAAATGAGATTACGTGATTCTGTATCAATCGCAATGTGAATTAGATCATCATCATCATTGGGTAGCACAGGATGTATCACTGCTGGTGAATTATTAAATGGAGATTTAAGTGAAAACTTGGAGCTTTTAGGAAATTGATATGCATTTATGCGTAATATACGTGGTTCCTCAGCTTACTGGAATAGAGCAAAGCTTGATTTGTTTGCAATGTTTAGAACGTTAGGTCCACCTACTTTCTTTATCACTTTAAGTGCAGATGATATGAATTGGTTTGATTTAATGTGTGTACTTGCAAAAAGTGATGGAAAGAATCTTAGTGATGATGAAGTAAAAGAGCTGTCTACTTCTGAACATGAAAGGTTGCTAAGTAGCTACTCAGTGATAGTAGCACATCATTTCTCACATTGCTTTGAAGCTTTCATGAATCATGTATTAAAGGTGTTAATAAGCCTATAGGTGAAATTAAAGACTACTTTTGGAGAGTACAGTTTCAACAAAGAGGCTCACCTCGTTTACATAGTCTATGGTGGGTAGAACATGTACCAGATAATAAGAGTAGAAGGTAGAAGGAAAGATTCGGGTTTGATTGATAAATATGTTAGTTGTCACGTACCAAAAGATCACGAAGATGATGAATTAAAAGATTTAGTATTGCGATTACAAAAGCATAATCATACACAAACGTGTAGAAAAATGGAGAATGGACGCAATCGCTGCCGCTTTGATTACCCAAAGAGGCCAAGTGACACAACTTATCTCAAAAGAAATGCTGATATTGGAAACAAAGCTCGTTTCTACATACTGAAACGTGAAGTAGGTGCTGAGATGATAAATCCATACAATCCTGACCTACTAAAAGCATGGAAAGCTAACATTGACATTCAAGTAGTAGGAAATATCTATGGAGCAGCAAAATACGTATGCCATTATATGTGTAAGGATGAGATTAAACAACAGATAGAAAGAAAGCTAGACAAATTGTCAGTAAATTGTAGCCAGAGACAAAAACTTTTGAAAATTGGAAACACTTTAATAAGTCACAGGATCCTCGGTGCTTAAGAGGCAGTATTTTGTACTACTAGCTTACATTCAAGGGGCTCTAGTTGATCATATGTATTCAAAATACAAATAGACCAGAGAAAAGAGAAAGACTATTTAAGTCAAATAGAGAGCTAAGAGCTATGATTACCGGAGATGATGATGTCTTCAATCCAGGTCCATTAGAAAGATATCAATCTCGTCCTGATGGAGAACCATTTGACAGAATGAGTCTAGCACTCTTTTCTGTATGGTACAACGTTGCTGATAAAAATCATGAGCAAACAATTTCCCATTCTCAGCCTAGATATCAACTAAAGAATTGTCTAGGAAATATATATCTAAGAAGAAAGCAAGCGTGCTTGAGACTACCTACAATAACACAAGAGTCTCATGGTAATAGCTATTATTATCAGCTAATCTTTCTTTATCTCCCTTGGAGAAATGAGACTCTTGATTTAATTGGAAATCATGGCTCTGCTCAAGCATCATTTGTAGCAAATCAAAATAAATTACAAGTACTAAGTACCAAACTGTGATGAATCAGGATACAGTGTATGTATTTACTATTTATTATTAACTATTATCTTTACATTCTGTGCACTGTTATGTAATCACTAATTTCTGTAAACAATGCATGCGCAATGATACAATACGCTGAACACATTATTCCTTCTAATTCACTTTTTCTGTTTTCTCTCGTTCTCTCTATTTTTATCCTTTTTGACCTTTGTTATTAATTTGAAAATACATCTATTGTTGATAAAAGCTAGTAGCGTTTCCTACATTGGTGACCCGAACGTTCTCTCCCGATTACTTTATCTTGACGAGTGTTTTAACAGTAGTCATGGCTGACTCAGAGGGACACAGCCTTCCACCATTCATCAACTATGGCGGCTGTGTCTACTTCATCATCTACTCCAGCTACGCTGCCAACGGCATTGACAGCATCCATATCCACAGTGACAGTTAAAGTGCCACCCTTCTGGCCAAACGACCCTCAGATGTGGTTCGCCCAGGTTGAAGCACAATTTGCCACTAGACGCATAACGTTACAGAAGAGTCGTTATGACCATGTTGTTTCTTCATTGTCACAGAAATACGCCACAGAGATTAGAGATCTCATTATTGATCCCCCTAGTAGCAACCCGTATGATACATTGAAAGCTAAGTTGATTGAGAGAATTGCACCATCTGAACAACAGCGCTTGCAACAACTGTTAAGTATTAATGAACTGGGTGATCGAAAACCTTCACAATTACTATGACGTCTACGCTTGTTACTGGTGATAATACTTCCTCTACTGGCCAAATGTTCCTTACAAACCTTTTTTTACAGGATCTCCCTGCTAACATCAGACTGGTACTTTCCTGTAGTACCACAGTTGACTTAGATATTTTGGCCACTTAAGCCAACTGAATGTCGGAGATTACTACACCTCCAGTATCAGTCATGGATCACACACAATCTATTGAGATGGAACCATTGCGAGCGAAAATCCCTAGTCTACGTCTAGAGATTCAACCCGCTGCACTCCTAGGAGACCTCGCAGTGTGGATCTCTCGATTTGGATGTCCTTCCTTCATCACTAATGGCACGGTGGCCCAACTTGAATCACTTTTATGAAAGTAACATATGCATTTATTAGGTACTAGCTTTCACGTACTACAACTTATCAGCCGCAGTCCAACAGAATTGTCAAAAGTTTCCATCAGCAATTAAAAGCTGCACTCAAAGCGCTGCAATACAGAGCCATGGAAAGACTCGCTTCCCTTGATATTATTGCATATTCGTACCTCCATCACTACAGTGAACTACTACAGAGCTAGTCTATGAAACAAAACTCTATCTACCAGGAGGGTTCTTCTCATTGTCAACGGTTTCAGACTCTCCCGATGAAATGCATATTTCCAGACTCAAACATTGCATGAACAAGGTACAACCAGTACCACATTGTTGTGCACATATTCTTACTCGTATACAAATTTGTCTCTTGGTCTCTAACTATTTGTAGTTATGTATTTTTGTTGGGACTTGGCTAAGAATCCACTCTAAACACCTTGAGATTGGCCATTTAGAGTAGTTTTTCGTACACAGGAATATCATGTCCTTCATTTGAATGGACACATTGATACAGTCAGAATTGATCATCTGAAACCTGCTCATCTAGATCATACAGAAGCACACAATCCTGCCTCTGAAACTCCCTCTTTCTCTTCCCCATACTTTGTGTCAAGACACACCTACTTCAAGTCATCATACATGATCAGGATAACACATTCAATTTCTCTCAGGTCTCAATGAATAATGTTTGTTTAATGTTGTCACTGGTGGGAGAGTACTATGGTGATTCAGGATACAGTGTATGTATTTACAGTATACCCTCGGTTATCTAGACTTCAGTTACCCGGACCTCAATTATCCGGATTCAAATAGCAACAGGAAGTTACCACATGAAAAAATTATAATTTTGTTTAATTAAAATAGCAACATGTGGGCGTGGTTAATGATACCCACGTGGTAACATTAAAATTTGTTCAATTATAACATTATGTGCGTTTGTGTTATAATTCCCTGTGGTGCACGGTGTGTGTAACTCGAACTCTCCAATCTCCAGCTGTTGCAGGCTTTTAGCTATGTTAGGATTTGGAAAGGACAAGCCTAAGGCTAAGAGAAAAAGGGTAGTTCTTACTTTGGAAGAGAAGCTTGATGTTATCAAGATGTTGAATAAAGCTGTTTCATACGCAGTTATCAATGAAAAATTTGGAATTGGCCACAGCACTGTTGGTGACATAAAAAAGAATCGCAATTTAATGCTTCAATTTAGTAAGGAGAAAGAGGAACAAGGCATAAAGGAAGTAGTGAAATCTATGAAATTGGGTGCCAATGCTGACCTTGATAAAGCAGTTTATATATGGCTGTGTCAAAAAAAGGCTAGAGGGTGTTCCCATTAGTGGAGGGATACTTTGTGAAAAAGCCAAGCAGCTTCATTGTAAGTTGAATTGTAAATGGCCTTTTGTAGCAAGTGAAGGCTGGAAGTGGCGTTTTTGTAAACGGTATGGTATCAGAAGTCTATCACTGGAGGGTGAAAAATTTTCTGCAGATCGACCAGCAGCTCAATCTTTTGGTTTCCACCTTCTCTCAGTTTGTCAATCAAAATTATCTATGCCTTGATCAGATATTTAACTGTGATGAGACTGGTTTGCAACTCAGACTCCTACCAGACAAAACATTGGTAGCAACATTTGAAAAGAGTGCTGATAGTAGAAAGGAGTTGAAAGATAGAGTCACACTTAATTTGTGCCAAATGCTTCAGGTTCCATCAAAGTTCAGCATCTACTTATTGGTAAAGCAAAAAGGCCATGATGTTTTAAATCTATTGATTTAGCTTCACTTCCCGTAATCTACAAAGGTCAGTAAAACGCATGGATGAATACATCTCTTTTTCTTCATTGGTTCCACAATATCTTCGTTCCTTTTGTTCAACGAGAGTTAATAAAGCTGGGCCTTGAACCAAGAGCTGTTCTTACACTAGATAATTGTTCAGCCCACCCAGATCCCGAATTATTGGTAAGCAAAGATAAAATGATTACTACAAAGTTTTTACCTGCAAATGTGACGTCACTGATCCAACCCATGGATCAAGGAGTAATACAAGCTCTGAAGTTAAGATACAGATAGAAGCTACTTCGAAAGCTTCTAATAGAAGACGATATGGGAGTGAATATTGTAAATTTTGTTAAAAGCATGCACATGCTACAAGTGTCTCATCTTGTTGCCGAATCATGGGAAGAAATTCCTCGAAACACTTTCAGGAAGTCATGGCATAAGATTCTTCCATCTTCTGAGCTATTGAAGACACAAGTGGTGGCCATGGCAAATGTATACTCTGGCAATGATTCAGAAATTGCTAGTGCTTTACTCCCTCTTTTTGAAAAAGCTAACACTAATGACTTTTTTATCACTTTAAAGGATGATACTAAAGCAACCAGGAGCACTTTCAACTGCAGCAAATATAATCATGCATATAGTATACATGGAATTAGGTTTAGACCTCGAATTACAGAAGATGTCAAGCTGCAGTCCAGTCAAAGCAATGAGGAACACTTATCTCAATTCAAGGAAGTATTTCAGCAGATCGGATTTGAAGTAAATGACGAGAAAGTCTACAAATGGCTGACATGTGACATGGATGATCAATGGGATCAAAAGTTGACTGATTCTGAAATTTGTGAGCTTGTATCTGAGTCTGACAGTAAAGATGATGACTGTGACAGTCATGAGTCAGCTAATAAGGCTGTGAATGTCATTAGCCATAGTGAAGCTGCTTACATGTTTGAGCAATGCTTAGTTTGGCTGGAGCATCAAGAAGAAAAAACCTTATTTAACACAGCGATCCTCGAGCAGCTACACACTTTAGCAGCTGAAAAGAGAATGAACAGCTTTAAACAAACTCACATAACATCATATTTTAAAAGACCACGACAGTAGCATGTATAAACATGTGTATAGATAAAAACATGCATGCATATTTATAGTGCAACACAATATATGTACAGTAATGTATGTATATATCAATTCTTTGAAATTGTGTTTCTTGCCAGTAAAACGATACTCCTTTGTCCTGTAAATTTGTAAAGACATGGCACCATGCACCAATCCATCCTCATGTCTAGTGTGACCAGTTACTTCACAGGTTATTATTCCTCTTGCTGCCAGAAAGTTGTAAAAAGTCATTCTTATACTTTTTGGTACATGCCCTATGACTTGTCCATCTTTCTTAATACAGACAGCAAATGGATCATAACGGTTGCTTGGTTCAATATGAACATCATTACATTCCCCTATAATAGGATTCCAAATAGTTTTATAAACATGATGTCCTTTTATTACACAGCTGTACAACAAATAGCATCATTACAAGAGCTACCAGCCATTCCCAAAATTGTAAGGTGCAAACTTGCAAAGCAGCTGTTTGTTGTAGTAGGCATGGCTAAAGGTGGGGTTAGGAGGTGTGGCTTCTTTTTCAATTATCTGGATTTTCAATTATCCAGAAGGGTGCCAGACCAAAGGGGTCCGGATAACCGAGGGTCTACTGTACTATTAATTATTAATTATTATCTTTACATTATATATGCCGTTATTTAATCATTAATTTATGTAAACCACGCATTTTCAGTGATACAGGATGCTTAATTCATTATGCCTTTTAATTTTCACTTTTCTCTCACTCACTCTATTATATCCTCTTTGATCTTTGTTATTAATTGTAGAATACATATATTGTTGACAAAAACTAGTAGCATTGCCTACACCCATAATGGGATGTTTATTCTGACATGCAATAAGTATCTGGTCAATGATAAGCAACAAAGAGTCTATTTAAAAGTCACTTTTTTACGACAGACTTGACAAAGCAAAAGATGAGTTTTGTCAAGTTAAAGTCGACATAGTAGAAAGAATGGACAGGCAGAAGTCTGCAGAGAAGAGTAGAAATGTTACTGTGACTTGTCTCCGCCATGGAGGCTAAACCATAGTTAAGCAACATTTGGTTACACTATCCACATTTCTATATTGAAAAGCAAGGCAAAGCAGCTGTTTTATGTTGATCACCTTTCCTGCCAATTTTATGGAATTTTACGAGCCAAATGTGAGTCTAAACATTCTTTTTTTTGTTTTGTAATTCCCTAAGTAATTAAGTTGGCTGCTAATCATTTGGAATAGATTGTAGTGTTTGAGTCACGTTACTGCTACTGCACTTTTCTGTCCTTTTGTAACAACAGTATCTCAATCCCCACTATAAGGACAAGTGGGTGGGAAAACAGTAATGAAAAAAGGGAGGTATATCTTCTGCTGTAATCATTGATGCTCATTTTGCTGGGTGCACATGTAACTGAGTGGCCACAATTCTGCATGCTTTCTATGCATGTTTAGACCCACTCATGCACCCACCTCAAAGTTAACCTTGTTTAACCTTGCATGTTAACTTCATTTAACTATTGAGGACAGGTGTGTGAACTCTTAGATCTTGTGTGTTGATAAAACATAATTGTTTCACATTGCTTTGCCCACCCCTTTCAATAACTTTTAAAGAACTCTATTATGTTTGTTAGTAATGATTAATCAAAAAGTGGAGATTTCTTCGAAAAAGGTTGTTTCACCCATTGAGGGATGTCATAGTCACTCAAATTAATTGGTCCAATTGCCAAACACACAAATCCAGTCTTTAAATTTCGCTTGCTGACAGGGTTCTTGCCACCTGTGCTAGCTTACCTTGACAGGGCCTTTTGTCTCTTAATTAAGTGTCACTCTATCACCTTTCCAGAACCCTGATAGTGAAATTTGGCACTCCCAAAACAGCTGCAGTGGTTACTGCCTCACATCAATTCCCTGCTCTCACTGCTACACCATCTCTCTCCTCTCATTGCCACACAATCTCTGTACGTTGGAGGACTGCAATCCGTTACAAAGCACTTAGACAGGCCTCTGTCTGAAAAAGTTGCTAAATTACATATTCTTGTAGTCATGGTAGGAGGAATTTAAAGGTAGAGGAGGAGGCAATACGGCAACACAGTGACTACAATGTATCAAAAGAGTGAAGTAATTGTGTCGTTTTTTATTGTACATGCTGAGTACCTGCATGCCTGTGGTGTAGGAGTAATACTATATATGTAATTAGAAAGTATTGGAAAGATTGTTCATTGGAAATGGAACTTAGTGCAACAGAAGATGAGAATCTTGTTGAAGTTTGTGCTTTCATTGAGACTTAATTATGAGATCAGACGGGTATGCAATGATATACCGCTAGCAAAATCCAAGTTTTATAGTTTTACCATCTTCAAACAAGCTTTTTATTTTATGATTAAAACTCATGATGCAGTGCTTGTGGGCCCCTTAGTCTCGCAAGCCATGAATTTCTTTCAGTCATTCTTTTCAGCTAGGTAACCAGTGTGTTCATTGACTGATGAATGGGTGGGGTACCACTAGCACAAACACTACTCTGCCTATTTCAATGAAGCCACCCCTAGTCATAAAATGCAAGAAGACACTGACTTGTGAGACTCTTGGTCTCTATGCATTAGGTATAGTACATTAAGATGGACAATATGGGATTTATCAAATCCGAAGCCAAGTTTGAGGATGTTTCAGTCTTCATATCAGCCTGAGGTGAAGCAAAGGGTATGAAGGTTAAAACACGCAAATCCGTGGCCAAGGGTCTGATAAATCCCATGCTGTTTTGCTTACCGTACTATAATCGATTTTGGGTATAGTATTCGCAACATTGAGAAGGACTGCCTTTATAGCGCATGCAAAATTAATAACACCACCTGCTCCAATCATTAAGGATAAGGAGAACAAGCCACCTAAGAAGTCAAAATTATCCCTTTGTAAAAGTTGTAATCATTTCATTTGAGTCACAGAACATATATTATCATATGCAAGAAGTTATGTCCACATATTACATCTCAAAGCACAAAATGTGCTGTATCTAATTTTACGAATGATAATAAGACTCAGAAATAAGTGACAAAAATTTAGTCACAAAATATTAATGTCAATCAGAAATGCATTATTGGAAACCACTATCTGCAGGAGGCAAGAAAGTAGAGAGGGTCAATAACATTAATTATTTCCTACAACGACCTATAAAACTAGTAATCTGTAGAAAAAGGTCACCTTCTATCCTCAAGTTACTAAATGTATGAAAGCTGCCTGACCCCACACTTATAACAACTTTAAAAAATCCATGAAATGCATCTAGACAATTATCATCATGAAATCAAGTAATGACTTCAACACCTCACAACAGAACTTTAAAGAAACTGAAATATGTGACAGTAGATATAACAAAATTCAGTTAAAGCAAGAATGAAGCTACAGATACAACCAACCCCTTAATGATATAACTAGCTACTTCTGCATGAACCTCTGAATCTCTGCACATAGGTGATGATCTTGAGCTTCACATGGAACACTGCTATGGAAATCACATGGAAGCCAGCACCACTCTGCAACACAGCCAGCTGCCCCAGTTTAAAAAGTATACTCCCTCCTATTAAAGTATACATTAACGATAACAAAATGAACTCAATGCTTATAGTCTGTTGGAATGTCTGTATAACCTACTCTTAGAGCAACAGAGTTGCTTCTCATTAATGTATTGAACCCTTCTCATTAACATTAGTATGTGGGCACAACTGCACATTGTAGTAAAGAGATTAACTCTGTCATATTCAGACCCTCAAGACCCTCATTGCCTACAAACTCCACCTAAAAGAATATAAAAATTGCAAATAATTTACACAATGATGAAACCTGTATCAGTTTAGAGGAGACTCTGCTGCATTTCTTTATATTCTTGCTGCCAGGGAATTGTTTCTCTTCATCATAGTATTCATCAATTCTTCTTTGACAATATCCTAAATAATCTGGGTCAACTGCAACTTAAAATTTTTGACTTAATTACATTTACAATTACATGATTGTACCATTGTAATTCTTACATGGTTTAAACCATGGACCGTAAATGTAATTGCAGCTAGTCATACCTTACATCACCAGATGAAAGATATAATACGAATAACTAAATAGTCTAGGTGTTATTCTCTATTCATGAGGCAAAATCTGCTTTTGATTGTTTTACACCTACTGAATGCTGAAAGTCCTAATGCTCCTGTAAAAATCTTTAAAGCAGTGTGTAAGTATTGTAAAGTTAAAGTGTTTCTGTATCTTATAAGGCAACTTTAAACTTTATCACACATCTAAAGGGATAGCCAGCATGTTAGTATTTCATTTTAGAGGAAACATCCAGACATAGTGTAGTCCAACAACACAATCTGTTCTTGCGATACACCGTAGTACAACTGAAACTAAGTCCTGGTGAAGCTTAGAGAGGTAAAGAAGTAGCTCCAGAGAAGAAATTTTAAAAAGTAATGACAATAAACAATAACGTCACCTTCAATAACATAAGGATACTTATAATTTAATATTTTTCAAGACAATTTACGACTTTTACTAAGGTGAACTTATGTACTAAGTATGTGCAGTTATTGACATTAGTTATACAATATTTAACTATTATTATTAGTTATGTATGGTTAGTGTGTAATATGTCATCTTTCGGTTGTGGGACTTTTGGTTAACAAGAACACATCCAAATAATAAAATACATTTCAATTGGCGAAAAGGTGGATTTTGACTTGCTAGTTTACAGTTTGTTGCGTTAAGATGTCTGTTGTTGAAAAAATTACAGTGTCATTCGCAAACTGAGAAGTTTTCTTCTTACTTCGAGTGATTGGAGTTGTACTTCATTGCTAATGGAGTAACAGCTGATAAATGTTCGTCACAGTTATTGGAGCCAAAACATATGCCATATTAGACCATATCCTTGCTACAGACAAACGGAAGGACTAGACATTGGCGGAACTCAAGGAAGATTTGCTCTCTCATTTTGAGCCCAAACCTTGCTTTAAGAGGGACCAGAAGGAAAGCTTCTTCCTGATTTTGTGGCAGAGTTGAGGAGGTTAGCAAGTAAATGTCAGTTTGGTGCGCACTTAGATGATGCTTTACGAGATTGTTTGTCTGTGGCCAATGTAATGAAAGCATTCAGAAGATATTGCTGATGGAGAAAACGTTGAAGTTTATTACTGCTGTTAAAAAGGCCCTACAGTTGGAGGCGGCTGAAGTTAACATGAAGTAAATGAATTTTAGATGGTATAGTTATGGCACGGCCGTGAATCATCAACAGCGAGACCATTGCATTTATTGTGGCAAGTCTAATCATGTAGCTATCTATTGCAGAGGCTATGTGCCATACATGCAACAAGAAGGGACACACATCAACTGTCCATCGTGACAAAGGTACTTCAAGAAAAGGATCGGCTGCATCAGCAAAGTGGGTAAATGAATTAATTGAAGGGTCCAATGAGAAACTGCCTCTATTTCGAGTGACAGAGTCATCAGCTCCACCCATTCTTTTCGATGTCGAAGTAAATGGGATTATTATTCGCATTGAATTCGACACAGCAGCCTCCATATTGCTTATTTCAGAAGAGACGTTCAGACAGTATTTACATTGGTTGAGTAACGTTCATCACAGTTAGTCTTGAGGACATATACTATGAAGCCGTTAAAAGTACTAGGGTAAATGCAGGCACAGGTACAATATGAGAACCAAAATGCCACTGTTCCATTGTTCATCATTGAAGGGAGAGGGCCTAGCCTGATTAGAAGGGACTAGATGATGAAAATTCAGTTTAATTGGAACACAGTTAAACAGGTGTCGACTCAAGGGAGATTGGAAGCTCTATTTGAAACATATTCCTCGATATATTCCAACAAGCTAGGTACCATGAAGAATAATACAGCTACACTGGAGATGGAACAGAATGCAAAACCAAAGTTTTATAGACCAAGGCCTGTACCTTTTGCAATAAAGGATAGCATTGAACTGGAACTTCACAGCTTGAAAGCTGCAATGATACTTAAAGTTACGCACAGTAAGTGAGCTAGTCCCAATGTAGCAGTACCCAAGAAAGAGGGGAAAATCAAAGTATGTAGGGACTACACTATATCCCAACTGAATTTGACCCAAGAAAAACTGGAATGACTTTTTATAGGGATGTGGGATAAGGATGAAACTTTCACTGGTTCTTTGTCGCCCAGTGCCATCATTGGATCTCAGGTCTTGAGTTTCTGAGCCCTTGGGAACCCTGAGAAATGGGTCCTCCCTATAAACCCAATGGTATACCAAAATGACATATTATGACAATTTACCTACATCAGACTTTACATAAGAACATGTGGTCGATTTCCCAAACTGATAATTCTTCTTCTGTAAAGCTAACAGAGCAAGATCTTTTGCTAATGATTGCCTTTATGAAGACTTGCTGACTCGAGCAGCTGTTGTCAGAATAAACAAAACCAATTTAAGAGTGAAATACAGGCCAACCCTGCAGCTGTAAAATGTTGGCCATGCTTCTATGAATATAATTATAAGACGTCATCAGTGACATATGCCTACATTTTTCAAATTCCAAGCAGCTGGTGTCTAACTCAGTTGGGATATAGTATGTAAAGTCCTGTTTTCAATGTCAATAAGTACCATTTGCAAAGATTAAAGGATGTCTTTGCTACACTATCAGAAGGCCAACGATTCTCCAAGTTTTATTTGTAACAGGCATACCACCAAATGAAACTGGATCAAGAAGGTACAGAATTACTTACTATTAACAATCATAAAGGTCTCTTTCAATATACATGCCTTCCTTTCGAAGTGGCATCGGCCCCTGCAATTTTCCAACAAGCAATGGACACTATTGTCAGGAGTTTCAAGTACAGTGTACTAGACCATCAGCCTCTTACTAGTATTTTTGCCCTAGGAAGAGCATTCCTACTTTAGCTGCTGCTCGTTTGCAGCATTGGCAATAATATTATCTGCTTATAATATCACATTCAGTACAAGCCACTCAGAAACATGCCAATGGTGATGTTTTGTGTAGACTACCTCTAACAAAGGCAGAAACTGACTATATTGATTACGATGCTGTTTTAAATTTAGGTCAAATACAATCACTGCCTGTTACAGCGAGAGAAATTGCTGGAGCTACTTCAAAGGATGTGGTTTTGTTGCAGGTGGCTGAGTTCACAATGAAAGGCTGGCCTAAAACTGTACCTCAGGAACTGAAGCAATATGATATGAACTCTTTATGCAAGGTGAGTGTTCACTGTGGTGTATGTATCACCTAGTTACCAAAAGCTAATATTGGAAGAGTTACACTCTGATCATCTTGGTATTATTATTGGTGGCCTGGAATTGACTCTAAAATGAAAAGAATTGTAAATTCATGTATTGTCTGCCAATCGGTTCAATCTCTTCCACGTCAATCACCCTTAAACCCATGGCTATGGCCATAAAAACCCTGGAGCAGGATCCACATCAATTTTGCGGGCCCATTGTATGGCAGACATATCTGGTGGTAATTGATGCTCATTCTCAATGGCCTGAGGTATTTTCCATGAGTAGTACCACAATAGAGCATACCATTGAAATGTTAAGGGATTTGTTTTTGCACTATGGCCTGCCACACCAACTTGTCTCAGATAATGGGCCACAATTCACAGCAAGAGAAATTGCAATGTTCCACAAGCAAAATGGGATTGAACATATTTTAACTGCCCCTTACCATCCTGCTAGCAATGGATTAGCAGAATGATTTGTTCAGACATTGAAATGAAGTATAATCTCCTCTCGTTCAGGCAATCAATCACCCCAGCACAGTCTGGCAAGTTTTCTGCTGAATTATCGCACAACTGCTCATGCTGTTTGTGGGGTACCTCCAGTGGAGCTGTTCCTTAAAAGGTGCCTCAAGACTTGTCTCGATTTGGTGAAGCCTGATATTGCTACTGCTGTTGCAAACCAATTGCTGTCTCAAAAGAATCATGAGCGTCACTCTCAAAAATGGGAATTCAGTGCTGGTGATTTAGTCATGGTTAGAATTCTTAAGGATAATTACTATCATTGGGTCCCTGGTACTGTTATAGAGTGTTATGGCTTAGATTCCTTTCTAGTTCAAATTAATGTTGGTAGCCTACAACGTTGTCACATTGATCAGATTAGAAGGAAGGAAGAGGTACAGGAGAATGTTACATGAACAAAGGATAAAGGCGCTGACTCAGCCACAAAAGGAGAGGTTGCAAATGGTAAGCCGAGTAATATGGAAGAGTCAGTGAAAGCCAGTGTTGAGTCTGAATTAGAAATTATACCTCCATCATGCGCAAATTGTAATGATTAGAGTAACTCTACAGCTAATGATGGTATGGTTGGCTGTTAATACCCTACAAGAGTTCATAGACCGCCCGACAGATATTTTTAAGAGAAGAGGAAGTGTGGTGAACTTTTGTACTATGCATGTGCAGTTATTGACATTAGTTATATAATATTTAACTATTTTTGTTAGTTATGTATGGTTAGTGTGTATTGTTTAATCTTTCAGTTTTGTGTGACTCTTATCGTTAACAAGGACAGATGTAAAAAAAAAATACATTACATGTACTATTTTGGAATGGTTGAATTTGAAGAACAGTCTGAAAACAATAAAAACTAAATCACTTATGCTGTTATATTAGATTTGTTTGTTTAATTCAAAACAAGTCTCTGATTTGGAGGACAGAAGTACTCTGTGCAGACAGAGTTTTTATGATGAAAGAGGGATAGACTGAACTAATTGAAGAATTACATGTTTGCAAATTTCATTATCCTCATGTACATGAAGATAGCAGCAGTGACTATGCTTGCTAAACAGAGTCACTATTTATTTGGGCATTGATGCATCAATGTACCTGTGAAAAGTATTTTAGCATCAGGGAAATAATTCTTTAATCCAGAGCGGTGGCATCATCACAAGCAAAGACATTTCATGAAGCTGTATTAAATTCAAGAAAAATGCAATGATCATTATGAAAGTCAATTGTGACTGATTTCCATCAATGTGATACAAGAAAAAACACTTGCTCCCCATGAAGAGCATTACAAATCCAGTTGTACTCAGCCATTACATACAACCATTAATTAATGTGACAAATAACATCTAGTGAGATTTGCATGATCTTTCGCACTTTCCATGGGCTCCTAATTCTTTTATACTATATGAAGTCAAGCTGCCTGCCAGTTGAACCCAGAATGAAAGTTAAATCAATAATGCTGTTGTATTTAATATACAGTTGGGTGTACAACTTTGTTTTAATTTCACATAAAAAGAGCAAGTTCCATTAACTTTGTAAACATTGTACAATGTTTATTAAATGCAGTCAAAACCTTGGTGAGTCTCTGCTTTTAATGACAATACTTTGGGTGGGTGATGAGTTGAATGATAACTGAGAGATCCTCATTTAGAACTGAAGTAAATAAGATTAGCAAGTGGGAAAATTTTGTTATCCTCATGTACACAGAGGTAGCAGCAATGATTATCCTTGCTAAACTTTAGCAACTATTGATTTATTTAGCCATTGATGCATCATCAAAGGATTTTTGATATCACAGACAAAATTGAATCAATTATGCTGTTTTAGTACAATGAACATAAAAATATAAAAGGTAAATTTAATGTCACATAAAAAGAGCCAGTTGCAGAAAATCTTTTAATATTTTTTTCACATTTTTGTAATTCAAAGAAAGACAGAAAACACTTATCTTATTTAGTCCCCAGTTAGTGATTCATAGTTTGTTGGAACAATCAAATGATTTAGGAGCAGTCACAAATGAAAATTAAGGTAGACAAAATACCTGTAACAAGTTTTTGAAGATTCTGAAAGAAAGCAAGATCTTGTCTCTTGCCGTGTAAAGCCTTTATAACACCAATCGACAACAAAGCATGCCAATAGGTTTAGACTGACAAAAGGAGTGATTACGTACTACTGACAAATAAGTAAGAAAAGTAGTCATAAGTCAACTATATCACATTTACTCTCAGTGATTGCTCCAAGCATTGGTGAAATGCGTAAGAGCCGTATTGACACAAGGGATGCAAAAGTAATGAAGACAAAATATTAATATGGACACTTCTCAAAAAGACTTTCTAAAGTATATTGTAGTCAAAAATCGTTTTTTCTAAACATAACAATTGATTAATTCTCATGGCCATCAAAGTAATATAGACAATCGAATTCAAAAATCATTGTCAGAGCAACGAAATATTGGAAAAGCTAGGCGCCATAATTATCCTCGCTAAACCATGGCAATTCTTTAATTTGCATCATCAGCACATGTGAAAAGAATTTTTAGTACTAAAGAAAATATAATCAATCATGCTGTTATGATGTATTTTGTCGTTAAAAATAAAACGTGGATTTATCTTCACGTCAGCAGTAAGGACTGATAATTACAACTGAAAAGAGACAAAATGAGTAAAGGCATGACAAAATTAATCACAAATGTGAATAAGAAATGCAACATGGAAACAACTATCTACAGGAACCATTTAAATAAATATCATTTGGTTCATAGGAAGGATTCATGATTCTGCAAATTACTAAAAATGAAAGAAAAGCATTATGCATTCGTAAAATGGTGAAAGATCCTGCAAACTATTGCATCAAAGTAATCTACAACATTGAAGAACTCGAATGGCAACAAAGTAAATGAGTATCATCATCTACTAAGAAGAGCTGTGCTTGTTCCATAAGATAGAAGACCTGACGGAAAAGTACAGTACACTGTTAAGACACGTCCCTCCACAGCCTCTCTATCCTCTGATTGTGGACACTCTTTCCAATAATAAAACTTCTCCTATTGGGTCCTCTCAGGGTATGTTCCAGCATAAAAGTAGCTACTTGCTTGTTGTCACCCCTTTTATTTGCTCTAACTCTATCTTGTAGGCCATAACATCTCATACCTTCCGTACAAATGGTAAGAACAGTTCCCAGTTGTTGTCACTACAGTGGAGGTAAATGATGCTGCGGCTATAGCCATATACACTAATGGATTTTCATACGCCACCTGCAAAGAATTACATAAGCACAAAAGTGTGCAGGCTAAGGTTATCGATGCATACAAAGAGATTGATTTTCAAAAATTATTCTGGAACCAACAAGTAAGATGTGAGAATGGTAAGATGCCATCATTTTAGTGTCCTCCTGACTCCTCTACACAAAGGTAGTAGCATGATTATCCCTGCTCAACTGTATACACTATTATTTGGCCATTAGAGAATCAACAGCACCCGTGGAAACTGGAAAAGATCAGAGGCAAAATTAATTCAATTATGCTGTTGTAGTAGATTTGTCATTCAATAAAATTATTTTCACATCAGCAATTATGACTGATAATTACAACATTTCTGGAATACTTTCATTTGAATAATTGCTGACTATATATATTACAAAAGAACAAATTATGTGTCGTCAAATAAAATTACGTGATACTAGCCACTCAGCCCCCTGGGATACTAATTTTCTATAGTAAACTATTGTTGGACATCTCATGCAACATGAATGGATTTGAACTAAGCATATGCAAGGAGGAACCTCTTCATTTTAAAATGGATATGTGACAGAAGTAGTCATGACAACACTAATGACTGACTGCTGCAAAAGATACTCCATTTGTGATAAAAAGATGAAAACTACATTTTCTTTATGTATATCCATAGTATTCAGAAAGTTGAAACTATCATTGCCCGAATAAGGTTTTGCATAGCTTCAGCGTCCTTCTGCTCTAGTTTTTATGAAAGTAATGGCATTAAAAACAAAGTCAAAAATTGTATTTACTGTAACAAAACTGCACAATCAGCTGGTGCATTACTGGCAACAATTACAAGAAACAAAAAGTGGATGAATGACATTGCTCAGATTATTGTCTTATTGAAAAAGTTAAAAGACACCTGCTTCTCAATGTGCTTTCCTAGAAAATGGCCAAAAATCCTTCTTATAAATTTAAATTATCTAATTTTTCTATAGTAAACTCTTTCTATATAAATTAAGTCAAGTTGCCTGCAAGTTGACGCCAGAATAAAAATTAAATTAATATTGCTTCTGTAGTCGATTTGTTGATTCGTATAAAGTATTATTCAATTGTCAGATCAGCAATAATACCTAGTGATCCAAAAAACAATTAAAACTAAGTGCTATTACAAAAATTGAAACAAAGATTGAGTAGGATTCACTCTGTATCAATAATTATTTATCAAAAAAGTAATGGAAACAAGAAGTAGTAGAATTCCAAATGACAGATTATTCCAAATGACTGACTATACCCATACGAAAGAAAATACGAAATCAAAATCCTACTCCCGCGACGCTAATTCTACTCTACATTCTACTTTTAATGTGATAATAATGTAAGGAAATACAAACCACCATATAACGTAGAGAAGAATTAGCGTCGCGGAGTAGGATTTTGATTTCATATTTTGTTTCGTATGGGTATAATCAGACGTTTGGAATAATCTCTTGCTTGGAATCCTACTAGTTCTTGTTGCCATTCCTTTTTTGATAAATTGATACAGAGTGAATGGTACTCAATCTTTTTTTTTAATTTTTGTAATAAATTGTTTGTATTAATTTTTTATATTTTAATATTACTCTTGTTGATGGTAGTTGCAGATTGCTAAATCCTCAGTATTTTATAAATTCTGTATGAACTTAATTGTCTTTTTTTTCAGTGTATCATGTTGGCTGTATGCAAAAGTAATTTGGACTTCATGTATTTTTAAAATTCTAATTTCATTGTAATAATGATAATAATAATTATTATTATAGTGTTGCCTTTGTTTTCAATGATAATAATCTCTGTAGTGTAGTTCAGTCTTAATTTTAAGTTCACATTATTAGTAGCATGGGTGGTGAGGCCTCCTGCTGCTGCAGTAACATTTGCTGCTGTGGCCATGACCCCAGTTTAATGTCCTCTTCTTTGCCCTCTGCTTCCTCGTCCTCTTCCTCGTCGTCACCCTCCTTATCCTCGCCATCCTCTTCCTCGTCGTTGCCTTCCTCGTCCTCGCCCTCCTCTTCCTTGTCCTCCTCTTCCTCGCTCTCCACGGTTTTATTGTCCTCCAGTTCCTTGCTCTCCACTGCTTCCTTGTTCTCCACCGCTTCCGTGTCCTCTGCTGCTTCTTTGTCCTCCGCCGCTTCCTTGTTCTTCACTGCTTCCTTGTCCAACGCTGCTTTGTAATCTGCTTGCTATTCCTCCAGTTCTGTCCTCCTCTTCCTTGTCCTCTACGTCCTCAACCCTGTCTACTAGTAGGAGGCCCGCTGGCATCAACTTCCCTTTGCCGCTCGGCATCTTGTTGCTGTTGTTGTCCTTGTTGTTGTTTTTCTTGTTGTTCTTATTCTTTTTAATTCTCCTCTTCTACTTTTTCTTGCTGCATTGTTTTGTGCAGCAATAAGCTTCGTCACCTGACTGGTCTGGTCCTGCAATGATTGTGTACCAGTGTGAGGACCATCCAAGCAAAAGTGGGCCCAGGAGCCGTCTTGCCTTGCTGTTGTTCCTCATACTCGGCACAATCTCCTTCAAATCTTCTGGACTGTAGCCAGCATTAGCTAGCACTGCTGCCTTGTCTTGGTCCGACATCACTATAACTTTGGCTTGGTTTGAACTGTGAAATCTTACTAGTATTTTGGTGTCTCTTTTTATGCTACAAAATCGGATTATTTGTATACCAGACAAATGCAATGCTAGTTGCATATGCAACTAGCATCTGATTGGTCAGCAATACAAGTGATCCTTACAGTTTACAAGACAACTTTTCTCCTCTTTAGATCATTTTCATTTACACTTTTTTGACTACAGAACGCATTTTTTCTGGTGGTTAAAGTTGATAAAACATAATGCGCAAGCCCAGCTAGTAACCTGACTCCCTAAATGAATCAATAGATTAATTATTATTGAAGATTGAAAGGAATATTAACCATTCTCACTGTAGTATATGTGACCATAACTGACAAAAGGTACCTTATGGCGGGTAGTGAAATTTGTCTTTCTAGCCTAAGAAATCCAACTTCCTGAGCCCCATTTATCATAAAATTACTCCACAGGATGCAAAAAGTTACCATGAAACTTTTAGAAACCATGATTGTCTAACAAAGCACTCACAGGTTGATATTTGCCATTATTAAGATCAATTTTAAAATCCGCCATAAGGGCCCTTTTGTCAATTATGGTCACATATACAAAACAAATAATATTTAGTCCTCTGCTTGTTCCATGTGCTTGTGCAATGTTTCTCAAGTTGATACATGGTCATACTATAGGAAAAAAAATATAATCATGTAATTTACAATACAGCACATATAGCTATCTGTCAGTAATATTGGATCAGTAATAAAAACCATAAGATCCACCCTAACATCAACTTTCCTTGTATTGTTGATATTGTCCACAAAGCACTAGTCACTTCCAGTTTGATATTAAACAGTGCTGTAACTAAAACAGTATGAAATGTAAAGCAATTCAAATGTAATTAGGAGAAAAAGATGGCCATACAGCGGTGTCAATAAACAATGTCTTGAGATATGTTTTACAGTGTCTCAACAATCACACTTTGTCATAGATTATAATGGTCAACATGACAGAGTCCAGTTCATTAATCATGTATAATCATTAATAATTGTTATGGCCAATATGACATTGTCTAGTTCATTAGTCATGTAATATCATTAATTGTTATGGCCATTATGACACTGTCTTACTGTGATTAATTATGGCCAATATGACACTGTCTCATTAAATTAATAGTCATTAAAAGCTATGGCCAGTATGACACTGCTCTTTAAATATTTTAATCTATGGCCAATACAAATTTATGGCCATTACGACACTGTCTCTTAAAATTATTTGTTATAAGCTACGGCAATGAATATTATGCTGTCTCACTAATTATCATTCTTTTTGCTCTTTTTATTTTCTTTTTTTTGTCATCATCACATGCATTTTCATCACCACTGTTATTAGTATTGGAAATTCTTTTATCTGCTATTGATATAACTACACAATAATGGTTCAAGTTAATAAGGGTTAACTATATTGCTGGTGCATTAGGATCAGCATTACGTGTAAGTGGTAAATAATGTACCCATTCGTTCCCCAACTCATTATGGGAGAATATGTGTACATTCAGTAAAACAGCCATTGTGACATCTCCCTCCCTAGTATAATTCTCATCCATACCTTCTCCAGCAATATACTCTTTCACTGAATTATTGGGAGCCAGCCAACTACGTAGCTGATGTTCCATTGTAGACATGTGCCTAATAATGGCCGATCTGATGAAATTTTGCTGAATGTAAGAACATGTAATGGCATGAGACAGAGCATTAAATAAACAATTACTATCACCAGGTACATCCTTTGGATACAGTAAATTCTGTGGTTGGGCTACCCAACTTTGGTCTATATGATTTAACAAATCCCAAGCTTAGGGCATTACACCATACTTTTTGAGTAGCAGCATTGGGGGGATGGTATTTTAAATTACTAGCTCTTGTACTCATTCCCGTCATCACACAGTCATCACTATCGTCATTATTATTAATAGTAGTAATAATAGCAGGTGGCTTTTTGGGGCAATTAGCTTTATCATTAATCTTACTGTGTGATGGCCTACTTTTATGATGAGTCACCTTTGGTGGTGGCATTTTTTTGATTTTTTGCTTGTGGCTCATCAATAGTTCCAGTAAGTGTACACTTTCTACTGCCACAATCTGTAGGATTGGCATATTGTGGGAGGTCTGGCCTGTACAACTGTCTCAACCTTTTTATTTCTTTTATGCTACAAGAGGAAACCATCAATGATTTGGAGTTGAAACATGTCAAATGGACACCAGACAGTGTTATTACTCGTGATAGAGCAACATTAGCCATCCCTGTGCTAAAGACATTGTCAGACAGATCAATGATTGTATTATCTAGTGACTTTCCCTGGCATTTGTGTATGGTAACAGCAAAAGCTAATATCAAAGGAAACTGGCTTCTATACACAAAAACATTTTTCGATCCGTGTATATTCCAGCCACAAGAAAACGTGATAATCAGAAATCAAGGACCTGGTCCGTGATCGACTTCTCAAAGTTTGGTAAATTTAGATCTTGGATTTGCAACAGGCCTAGCCTCCTAATACTATGAGGGACAGTTCTGTCCCGCCTGAAAATAGGCGCGGTCAGCGTTGCTCTAAGCTAATAGTAATTTCATTTCCTCTATGTTGTGAATAGGGACAATCCAAGTGCTATGGCTAGGTACATCTCTAACGCTGATGTCCATTAAACACTCCTTAACTCTACACAGTGACTGTAGGCTGGAAATGGTCTGGTTACTGAGCCCACCGGGACTAGCCTATAAGTTTTTATTTTAAGACCCTCCCTTCATTTACTTTGACTGCATCATCATTAACCAATGAATAAAAGATGCTAGAAAAATCTGGATACTTGGCGCTAAACAGTCATTGCCTTTCAGAGAGCAATGTGGCATTGGAAGACAGTGGATCTATTCCAAACTGACTCCATATGGTTAAATTACCACCATTATCTTCATATTGTGTTACGGCATCATCAACAGAAGGAACAACTTTTAAATCATTCAGTTTAGATACATAGTTTTTCTCCAGCATTCTTTGAGTAGGTATTCCTTTCTTACCTATAAAGCAAACTGAAATCTCATTCTCATAAAAACATTCATACCAGGTATTGGGTGACAGTTCCATGCAGCAACAACCATTGATGAACCTACAGAGGCCACCTGAAGTGAGTACTATGAAACTCAATACTTCTGACTAGCATCATCTAGATTTTTGTGTTCAATCTCCAGCATTTCATTTAAAGCTTTCTTCACAGGATAATTTACCCTTCTATTGACTTCCAGCCATATTCTTTTAATAGCATGATTCTATCTAAACTAATAACAGTATGGTTATAAATGTATATACACAAACCATTTGTGATGAAGATTGCAAATATGGTGGAACTGAAGTGTTGCCACGTAAGTTACACAACTTTTCTTGTATAAATAATATCAAAAACCATTCACGTCCTTTATCAACTCTGAGTTGATCCCACATGCCATAATCAAACAACAATCTCCTATAGAAGTTAAAAATAGCATATTCTAATACACGCATATCTACCTAAATAAGTGCTCATAACTCAAGATATTGTTCTTTACTGCCATTACAACGAAACCAACTATCATCCCACTATAGCCATCAAAAGCAGCAACATGAGTCACTCCATACATGCATATCTTCTCATTCTGATCTATATGCAACTTGTGGCCAAAATTACTAGCTGTGTACACAGCTGGATTAAATTTTCTTGAAGTGGAACAGCACCTGGCCAAGTGATACAATGGGCCGACAGCTTTTAATGACTGTCCAACTCGAACTTGACTGACCCTAATTCCTTTAGAAGCCAAAAGCCCTGTCATAGTTTTTCTGCCATATGTGGGTCCAACCTTCATGTATATGTATAATAAAAAATTTTTTAAAATTAATATCATGCCACCTCATGAGGTGTAAATCCGTAATTCAATTCAATTCAATGTAGTCTATATAAGACAGTGACATCAGCATTCATGTTTAATCCAAAATTTGAATACTGATACAGTAAAATTTTTTGTATAATCTATACAATACTGTCGACCCCTATTCCTCTAGTAAACTAAGTTACATTTATCCTTAAAATTTTGTCTACCCCCATGTGGTCACACTTGTAATAATCAATGACTAAAATTACATGTAATTATTGCTGGAAATACTGGTGGGCTATACGTATCAGCAGCCATCATCAATTATTTGCTGCCCCAGGCCCCCGGCAGTACAGTATTTCCCGTCAAGCAAACACTGTCATCACATTTAGCTACTTACTTGATTAACAGCATCAAATACTACATCTTCAAGCTAGAGAAAGAAAGTCTTGAAGTTTTATATATCTTCATATTGCTACAAAATTGTCTCACACTTCTTTGATGTAGCCTCTTCTTTCTATGTATTCCAGCAATTATCAACAAACTGATATAATATGTACCTGGATACTGAGATCTGAGGAAATCACTTCTTCTGAAATGTGACCATGCCACAGCAACCTTGTCTCAAATAAACATTTCGTGCTGCTCCAGTTCCACCATGACGCTGACTAAACCACTGATTGGCACTTAACCACAAGGTCTAATTAACGCGCACCTAGGCTTGAAGTGCCAAGTAGATAAAAATGGCGGTTCTTTAATGATAGCGATATGCCCTGCACTGACATAAGGTGCTCCTGCAGTACAGCCAGTAAATTTTCAGATAAAAATGAGAGCAAGAAAGATCTTGCACCCCCAACTATCTAGTGTCCTATATTTTTACGAAGTGAAAATATGCCTGCATTTTCCACCCAATGATCCGGCGCCATTTCTTGACATCCAACTCAGAGGTGCGCGTTAATTAGAGTATTAGACCTTGCGGTCACTGGTCCATTCACTCCATTGGCTTTGATCAATGAATGGCTGACAGCAGTGACAGGTCAGTCTACGGAGTATATAGGAGTATTTTAAACTTAATATTGCAATAAAAATTGGTGAATAATAAAATTAATAATACATATGAATGTGCCTGTCTAAACTCCTGTTATTAGACGATCTATATATATCCCATCAGTGATCAGGCTCCAGGCGGCCCATTAAAATGCCACAACTGATCTCATCAATTCATCCCTGAGATATCCCATTTCCATCCAAGCATTCTATCAACTGTTCAGTGGAGGCTGGCATTCCAAAATTAGTAGAAGGCTTCATTTGGCAAGTACAGATCAACAGTTCAGTTGTGGTAACAAGGCCTGAGTTTCACCTGAATTAGTGTAATGAATGTGGTCTGGGCAGTTGTTTACCCTTCTAATGATATTACCACAAGATGATAACCCATCAATAACACTTAATTACCTCACCAATATCATCTGATTCCAAAATTTGACCAGACTATTACACATTGCCACGATTCCACTTCCAACCTCCCACCAAAGACACTGTATGCTCCCACAGCAACCAGCTTGTCCAGAACTAAACTTTACATGTCAGACCTGACTCATTGTTTACTAAGCTAGCTGTTGTAGCTAGCTGAGCCCAAGACTAGGTGTGGCACGGATAATAACCACACTCTGATACTATACTAGAGCAAAACTGACAATGGAAAAGGTATATAAACTCAAAGTGATTATTATAGTGATTAAATGCAAAGAGTTTTTAAATGAAATTGCAAAGTCTGGGCTGAGTGGGCTCCAGCTCAGTCTTGCAGAGATTCTGCATCATTATCGTCGGGCTCCCACAAATGCCTCAGTGTTGCTAGTAGCTGATCTACTCCACGTAGAGTCAATACCTCTCCATACCCCTCTTTCAGCTCTACACCGTGGGCAACATTTAGTTAAGGCCTTTTCTCAATGAAACCATGCTTCACTACAACTTGAACACCCCATAATCACCTTGCAGCACTTCATAACAACAATGGGAGGATTACTGACTTTGGCACAAATTTTACATTTGAAGGCATCAATGAGAACTCGTAGTGCAACTGGTATCTTCTGAAAAGATGTAACACTTAAAATGTCAGCAATATTCTCTTTTATGATGCTAATATCCTCTTTAACTTCCACTAGACTTTCATGACTCGAATCAAAACATTCAGATGATCTCTTCCGTTTTTATGATTATCTTGAGTGATAGCAGCATCAACATGAACAGCAAAAATTTTCCTGCTTCCATTTTTCCAGAATTTCATACCTGACAAAAATAATATCAATGACTTGAATATAAAGTAATATAATTTACCTCTGGTTCCTTCATTGTCAGTTAAAGGCAACCCATCATTGGTGACTAACTGAAGATTATCATAATCATTCCATTCCTTCCTAATTTCCTGGAGAATATAAAAGACATTTACCTTTTTTTCCACAATAGGAACAAATGTTTGAGCTATTTCTTTGAAGTGAACTTTGCCATTAGACTTTTCTCCATATTAGCAAGTATTACACGAGCATTGTGTGAGCTCTTACTAACAGGGCAAAACACTGGTGGCATACTTCTAGACTGAGATGTAGAAACGGTAATTTGTTGGCTTAGTCCTCTCCCAAAATGATAGGATGTAGAAGGAGTAAACTCTATAGACATGGCCCAATGCAGAAATTGACATTGAAAAAAATTTCTAGTAAATACTAATTTCAACATTATACAAAATACTAATAATATAGGGTTGGTTCACCTTGGTCGCACAATCTATTGTGTAAGACTAAAGTCTATTGTCATGCTCAAGATCATTGTAAGTCTGCCTCTGAAACCTGGTCTAAAAACAGTATTATCATTCACACCATTTTTCCATTAAGATTAACTGAAATTTTCTTATGTTTAAATGCTCAAAACTTCAAAATTGCTTATTTTGAACACTTTTGTGCAATAGAAATAAAACAATTTTGCAACACGTACAATGATCACACATGGGTTCAATTTCATTTTATTTTTAATTGTATAACAGGCTAATATGCCAGCCTTGGGAGTGGCCTGGCCTAATCAAAAAAATTATTGTAAAAGCAGAGTATAATAGCAATAATAACAAAATTATAAATAGCTACACCCCAAACCAAGACCCAGAATTATATAAATTCCCAACTAACTCTAAATATATTCTCTAAAGTTTCTGTAGTAACCACACTAGCATCTAAGTCGTATTCTTTGTCGTCCTTGAAGAAAACGACTACTCCTTGTTGACTACTAGCCATATAGCAGAAGCAGACGGAAGATAGTAGCGAGGAATCTTGTAAGGACTCAAGACAGGACTGGATTCACAAGAATTATTTTTGTTACAGCAGACATAGTATCTCTGGTTACAGGAGCAATGATTGCACGTGTACATTCCGCTATTGCACGTGCACTACCAAGGTATGTATATGTATACACCCACTTAATAGGGAGAGGCTGAGTTGTCAGGAGCTAAAATCATGCTAAAACTCTTCTTTTGCAACAAAAAATTGGTCAATTTTACCACAGATAGCTTTACACTATCATAAAGATAATATTTTATTAAAAGACTGTAAATCTTATTCCTCAATTTTTAAGTGGTTAAAAAACTATACTATTGCTGCTACAATTACTTAATTGCTTAGCATAGGTCTAGATAATATTGTGTAAAAAAATTTACTAAAAATCTGCTCAAAATGAACGAGATACAGAGCTAAAGGTAGCCTTACCAAGCCTTATTGCCCACTCATTTGAGGCGTGGCTGGGTATCTTTAAGGTTAGAACTCTTGGTTTCTGCATCAAAATTCACAAGCTTTGTCATGAACCACCATGTATAGCTAACAGGTAATGTTTCAGCAAGAATGAAAGCTACTTGCAAGCAGGCTTAAATTTGGGTAATTGTTCTCATTTTCTGGCCTTCAAGGCCAGTAAAAGCATTAGCTAAAGCACGAAGCTTAAAGGCCAAGGTTAGGTTAAAATACACCAATTTCATGTGCACTTGCAATTAACTTTCATTTCTGGTTAATCAATGTCTGTTAGCTACACAGGGTGATTCATGACAAAATTGGTGAGTTTTGATAGAGAAAACCCGAGTTCTAGCCTGAAAAATACCCAGCACACCCCAACAAAGTGGGCGTTGAAGCTTGGTAAGGCCCTGCATATCGTTAATTTTGATTATTTCCTGGTGCAATTTTTTTACACAATACTACCTTCTTTTATGCTAAGCAATCTTGTATTTGAAGCTAAAATAGAATAGTTTTACACCAGTTAAAAATTAAAAAAATAAAATTTCTTTTTTTTTGTCAAAAAGCTAGCCTTGTGATTGTATCAAGCTTTTCTTGTTAAAATTGGAAATTTACCACTTCCCACATAGCTTATGCAATCACAAAGCTAACTCTTTTGACAAGAAACAGAAATTTCATTCTTTAATTTTTAAGGGGTTAAAAAATGTACTCGCTGTTGCTGCTCAAATTATTTAATGCTTAGCATAGGTCTAGATAAATATTCTGTAAATAATTTCACTTAAAAAGTATTCAAAATGAACAAGATACAGAGCTAAAGGTAGCTTACCAAGCTTTAACGCCCACCAATTTGGGACATGGCTGAGTATCTTCAAGGCTAGAATTCTAAGATTCTGGATCAAAATGCATAAGTTTTGTCATAAACCACCATGTATAGCTAGCAGGTAATGTTTTAGCAAGAATGAAGTTAGTTAATTGCAAGCAAGCATAAATTTGGTCAATAACCGTTAAAATTCTTGTCATTTACTAGCTGGCCTTCAAGGCCAGTAAAAACATTAACTACAGCACTTATTCGTTTTAAGGCAAAAGCTAGGTCAAAAATACACCAATTTCATGTGCACTTGCAAGTGACTTTCATTTCTGGTTAACCAATGCCTGTAAGCCTTGCAGGCTGATTTATGATGAGTGAGCCATACAAGTTAGTGATTTATGATGAAATTGGTGAATTATGCTGTAAAAAACCAGACTTTTAGCCTGGAAGTTACCCAGCCAAGCCCATCTGAGTGGGCATAAAGGGCTTAATGAGGGCCAGAAACATTTAACATTACACTTAGTTATGCATGACTAAAAGAGGCATAATAGCTCTTAGTCTATGTAAAGGTGCTTCTGCCTACTCAAAACTGTTTATTTTGTTTAAAATTATTTTACTGCATCATACTAAATCAAAATGATAGGATAGATGTACACAATCCTGTATCAGGCATCAAAAATATCATTGTTAATGCTAAAAGTTCACCAATATTTGTAATGATACGGTAATGACACCAGTTCTATAATCCCTATTCCTTTATCAGGTATCTCTGGACCATTCCTTTAGGGTTTACTGATCTCATTCTTGTTCTATTTTCTTCTTTTCCCGTTGCGGTTTGGTCATATTGAAATTTATTGTCAGATTTTAATATAAAATAAATTAATACATAGATGTCGCAATGCCTACTCGTGTGTGTATAAAGTCATGGTCAGTTTGACTAAGTTTGTGTTGTATCAAACCTTATGACAGCATTTCCACTGCCATTTGGCTACAGATTGATTCCTTGAAACTTTTCTGTTGTCTTATAATAGGTATGGACTTCTTATTTAATGAGATAGCGGTGTTTTCATTCCAAAGACTGGGAATAGGAGTAGTGCTGCTATTAATATTTATATGGGCGTGAACTCTGTAGTCATGGTTTTGCCATGGCAACGTCTTTATGAAGTGGGGAATCCCCCCAATACGACTATCATCTGAAAGAGCAAACAAAGAGCTCCATTTTGGTACTTTAAAAGTACGGGTCTTTTATGTGGAAGACAGCATTTTTTTTAGTTTAAAATGAGAAGGAAAATCAGTGTAAACAAGTAAGTTCTGCCAATGGTGGATGATATATGACATTTCGCCTTGTAGTTACTTTTTGTACGCTATTGCTAACAAGACAAGCCACGACTTCTCCTTAACAAGCCACATAACTTCTCATAACAAGCCACGACTTCTCCTTTCTCCCAAGTAATTCTGGTACTTCTGATGCTACTACGTCTTCAACAGATGAGACTTCTTCAGCAGTATAGCAACCCTTTTGTCTTACAGAGAGCTTGCAAACAAGATTAAATTTTCTCTTCAGCCCGGAGTAGCAGAATAACTCTTCAAGTTTAAAGGTAGACATGGCCTTTGATAAGTTACTTTAGAAGGAGATCTTGGTATGCTCCCTCCCTGTTCTATTTTATTTTTTTACTTTTCAGGCTCCCTCTCTTTTTATTATTATAATTATAATACACATTACAGTATGTTATTAACTCTCTCTCCTCTTCTACTTACAAATGCATTTCACTCTATCTCCCTCTTAAATCAGTCTTATAGACCCATATAATTGTTATAATAATTATTATACATTTTAAAAAAACAAACTATTGCAACAGTGATTTAAATTTTTAAGTTATAAAAAGCAGGCTAGAAACATGAGTGATTATGTTACATTTTAAGATTAAGTTAAGATCAGCATATCAAAAGTAGCTCTAGTCCTAGGCCATCTAACAGAAAATGATGGCTCTAAGGATGAAAAAGTACACACAGTAAGAGGAATATCATCAATATTGATCTCATTTTAATAATTATTATCGTTAATGAAAAAGCATACTGTGTTTTCCATGATAATTGTTATAGAAATGAGGAGTTTC
>NW_003546249.1:113945-124522 GCF_000090795.2 Amphimedon queenslandica | reverse complement strand
GGATTTGTTCCAAATCTGTAGCAATACCATCTCCACCGACAAATGTGAACACAAGACCATACCCTTGATCACGGTTACAGCAACTACCATCTGCATAATATTGCTTTAGTAGTTTCTTACAGTACAGATAAAACTCAACAGAATCAAGGATCACATAACAATAGTCACAACTTTCATTTAATCCTCTCCAATGCCAACCATTCTCCATCAATGAATCAATGTCACTATAGGCCCTGATGGCATATTTCTTGATTCGACGAGAGACACACTTCTCCGTTCCTAATTTACGAAGACCTCCTTCAAAAAGTAACTTATCAAAGGTCGTATCTATCTTTACACTTGGAGAGTCTTTTCTGCTACTCTGTAGAGAAGACTTAATCTTGTTTGCAAGCTCTCTGTAAAGAGAAAAGGGCTGATATACCACTGAACAGGTCTCATCTGTTGAAGACGTAGTAGCATCAGATGCACCAGGATCAAGAAGAACCAGCTCACTCCTCTCCTTCCATTCATCAAATTTCTTTCCATATCCAATGTAATGAACTTTCACTTTAGTGCCTTTCTCTTCGACAACTCAAATCTTAAAGAGATCACTCTGGTCCGCCATATTCACAACTTGGTTTCCATAGCAACAAATTTTTTTATTAGATCACATGTAAATTTTTAAATTAAGTACAATCTGACAATTTGCCATGCAATGTTTCAATATGCCTATAAATAATATAATAATATTATAAGCAGAGCTAATAATGATACACACTAACATTTCAGACTTGGAACCAAGCAGCTCTTGATTTCTATACTCCACAAACCGTGGCAACACTCACATGGAGATCATATGCTCTCTGTTTGATTGCCTGAGTCTGTCTCCATGTTGGTGTGTACTACATTGAGTGAATAACCTCAAAATGAGTGTTTCAGATCTCCCACACATCTATTAAGCAGTTACACAAAGGTCTATACAACAAAAACAAACCGTTACCTCTTTTAAAAGGGATAAACTAGGCAGCTAACCTGAACTAGACTTGTCCACCATCTTACCTTGAACATCCACGAAGGGAGGAGTGAAACTCCCAACAGGAACAGTCAAAATCCAAAGTCCTGATGTATATGTTAGTCAACACATAATATTAGAGGAAGTCCTTATTCTCTTATCACTTTTTTCTGTGGCCGGAAAATACATGGACCATTTTCATTACCATATACTTCCTCTTGACTTTCTCAATCTCACAAGTATCAGTTATGCTATCAAATTTAACCGTTATGCGTGTTTCTGAAATGGCCTGCACTGTACCAAGTGCTCTATTCACTAATCCCTTTTCAACATTTACATTACAATGCAACATTACTCTAGCCCCCACAGACAATTTTAATTTGGCTTCCAAACCACCAGTATTGTTAATATCTTTATTTAATTCTTTTAACTTTTTCTTAAACTTTTTTTCTAAATCATCTTCATCTTTCTTTCTATGTACATGTATGTTGCCAGTAGCATCAATAAAATTTGTGGCTCTTATTTTTATGGTAGGACTTGGTAGATTAGCCAACATTGTTTCCTTAAATTTTTTGCAAATGTCTACTTTTGGAAACAGGCAAACTGGGGCGTTACCATCCTGTTGTAATATTTTAAATTTTTTCTCAATGGGTGTCGAAAATACACTTTCGGAAACTATAGTGAGAGTCTGATCGTCTGGAAAGCCCCATCTCACTTTGTCCAACATTTCAGAAAATTTCTGGTTGGTTCTTCGCCTTTCGTTTATAGTCAATTCGTCATAGGTGACAGTATCATGCCATATATTTACTGCACCCATACTACCAAGTCTGTATTTCAGTGTTAATGCTGTTACTTCGTCAAACACTGGCTCGCCATGAACTGGTGGCAATTGATGGATGTCACCAAAAAGAGGACATTCTGACCACCAAACCATTCGTCTGATTCGAATAAGTCATTCATTGTCATGTGTATGTAAGTGAGATTGAGGCTAGAAACCATGGATACTTCATCAATGATTATCAATTTTAGATCCTGAAGTTCGGTTTTCATTACTTTGTGACTAGCCTTTGGTATTGACCAGTATAAGGCACACTGTCCATCGTGTTCATTGGCAGCTGAAGCAGTCTGTGTGCTGTCACACCTCCCACATTGTATTCTGCTAAACCTGTTGGACCACAGACTTCACATGTCTGTTTGGTCAGTGTTGACCAGAGGCTTTTCACAAGTGCTTTAATTGCCTCAATAAGAAAAGATTTACCGCTGCGACCCACACCACTGATAAACATGTGCAATGGTTTTACACTTTCTGATTGCTCTTTTTCTTGTTTTGATTTATTTTCGTATTCAGTTTGCCTCAAGATGAGATTTTACATGATCAAAGATGCATTTTTGATTTTTATTTAGCATCGATTGTCTCTCTTGTAGAGTGAGACTAGATCCATTGTTTATATCTCTCACGTCATTCATTGCATCTTTAATCTGTCCCATCAATTGTGGATCGTCATCTTCCACATCATTTTCCTCTTCTCTGTTGGCTGCTGTGGCATCTTGTATTTTAATTTCTCTCTACATTTGAGCAACTTTCGAAATTTCTCGTTGGCTATGACACACCTTTCATGTTCAACAATATGGTGATCGAATGCTTCTTGGACAGTTTCGCCATTGTTCTCTAATTCATTCTCATTTCTAAATGGCATGAAAAGGAGAATAATGGTATAATAGAAACTGTCCCTCTGATTTTTTTATAGACATCAAAATCAATAAAATTATGAAGGCGCTCCTTCTGTAATTCTCCATTGCATCGTTCACCATTTTTATTTTTGCCACTGTAAGTGAGCTTGGCTACAAAGTGAAAGGCAATACTCTTCATATTCTTGGTGTCTGTTTGGATAAAAGTGAGTGACAAGGCCCTCCCCATAATAGTCTTCAGTTGATGCATCGTTTGATGCTATTTCTTCAACTTCACTTAGTTTCTTTGTTAAATTTCGTTTTCTTTTATGTGGCATTTCTACATCGATCCATGCTACTTCTCAATTTTCTGCAAAGTGGCTCACCGAGTAATATGTCACATGTTTTGTATAGTCCAATCTGTTGGCTGTCGAGACATCTTATGCCGATTCTGAATAATTTACTGTAGATGCCTCTATCATCCAAGATGTCTTGCCACAGATCCTGCATGTGACCCCTTTCTGCCTTTGTCATGTACCCACTAACATAATTGACTAGAGCTAGAGAACACTCACTGGTAAACGATACATCGAAATTAGCCTTCCATAACAACAAAAGCAGAGGACTGTAATCGTCGACTTTCACTTCTTCCTCGCTCCGTTTAAGGTGATATATTTTTTTCTCTGCTTTCATGCTTTTTTGGACATTTTTCAGTACCACCACTTCAGAAACTGGGCGATTAAATCCAAATTTGCACTCTGTAACAAATACGTTTTTAAACTTTCTCTTTTTCTGACAGTAATTGCTGCACTTGTGTAACTGGTACCTTGTAACAATTTTGTTTAACTCTTGGCAAGTATCTTTACTTGGTATGTTACAGGTTACTCTTTCCTCTATGAATCTGACGACATCTTCAGCTGTACTCTCGCGGACAACTGAAGTGTTGGCTACCCAGATTAATCAGTGATAGTGAGGAGCTCCTCTGGCCTGGTATTCTTTCTTTCTTATAAGGGAACTCTTTAACCTGGCCCAAAACTTGTCCCTTGATTAATACTTCATAAAACATTTCATTAACTTTAGAGAACTAAACTATCTCAAAACAGATACCGGATCTTCAGTGCAGTGTACTTTATGCAAATATTCTCTTACTTCTTCGGAAGTATATTCTGCACAGCTGAAAGTGAGAAAAAAAGTGGGAGACCCAAAGTCTGCTTTCATGTGTTTCACTTCACTTTTTCTCAGGTACCAGTATTGGTTTTAGCCTCTAACAGTGTTCATCATGGTACAGAGCCTCTTCTCAAAAAGTTCTCCATTCGTTTTGACTTGGTCTACCAACTGTGCAGCAGTCATGAAGGGACCTTTCACTGTATTGAGCAGTTTGAATATGCCACCATTCAACTCCTTGATCTGTTTCATTCTGAGATAGTAGAAGAGGTAGAGTGTCACAATCTATACCAAGAGTCTTCTCTCAAAATTTGAGACTTTATGTATTCTGCTAAATTTAAATTCAATGGCTTCGGATGACACTCTCTAAACCTCCCAGTTGAAAAAGAGTGGGAAAGCGCATGATATCCAAGTGCATCTGTCTGTTTTTGAGTGGGTCTTCCCTGACATGCGTCACCTTGTATTGCTGGATGTTATGCCCTTGCTTAAATTTGAATTCATGTTCTGAATCGTGTAAGACTGGAAGCCTAAAATGTCCTTATTGGTTGCTTCCTCCACCATAGTACTTGTAGCACTGTTGGCTGTTTCAACTTTTTTTGCTACATCATCTAAAGATTTGTCGTCAAGATTTTTGTAAAGCCAGTTGATGTCTTTCAGTTTCTCATAAGCAGCTCGTACACTGTCAACATCAACTAAAGTGAGTCAGACTTTTTTTATTTTTTGTAGCTTCACTGTTTAAAATGACAAGCAATTCGGGATTTGGCTGATTTTTTGGTCCAAGTCTTATGCTTTACTTAAAGTTTTCATTGTTTTTTCAACTGGCAATGGGAGATAAAACAATTTCAATTTGCATGCTTTTAAAGAGTTTTATATTGGGACATTAGCAGTGTAAGTTCCCAGTCTAACAACAGTTTTGAAGCATTTTGCTAGTTGAATTAAGCTCGTCTCGCAAAGGCAAACTTTGCAAACCATTTAATACACATCTGATAGGCATTCTATTGTTTTTTATTGTAGGCTTGCAACTTTTAAGCATTAAAAGTTGTTTCCTGCTAAAATTTGGATCATAATCAGTGAGGATGGCTTCCAATGGACCTTATGCAAGAAACGGTCTAATTAACGCGCACCTCTCAACTGAATGAAAATGGCGGATTTTCTGCACTATAATACAGCTGAGGATTCGAGCTCGTCATCAGTGGACGGCTGTTGCATAGACTTTGTTTTGCTGCTATCTCTGTTCTATAATTTGTGGACTATCTCTCTCTATTTTTATATTGTTATTTTTCTTTTTAATTGATTATTTTTTCTACGTTTGAATTTTGATACCTGTCTGTTCGTGTGCGTTTCAATGGAAAGAAATAGCCTGCTGTTCTTGCCCCTCGGGAGCAATTGACCAAGGAGAAGGAAGACTTACTCCTCAGATACCTTGCTACAAGTAGCTACTAACTTGAAAGGTGTTCAAGGTACGCAACAGCAGTAGGCTGCCATTAGGGTGGGGCTGGCAGTAGTCTCATCATAGTGCATGAATCAGTGTATAGGCTGTAGTTGTGTAAACATTAAGCATTTTGTATCATTTATTTTAGCTATAACCATGGAAATTAGTTCTTCAAGTGACATATGGCAAAATGATGATTCGAGACCGATTACTGACTTGAAAAGACATCATGATGACGACAGCGGCAAAAATTGCCAGCAATTAAATTTCACAATGGAAAACATGCTACATTATTTCATACAAAGAGAAGCATCTGATGGTATGCCTAACAATGACTCAAAAAATGTTAACACAAGGGCTTTCCCATTGTTTAAAGCTGGTCATATTCAGTACGTGTACTATAAAAAACTAGATGATAAATTTTTCGTGAAATGTTCTTGCCTTCCTGAAATGAAGAAAACAGTCTCGTTCTCCATCAGAGTTGCTTTTACTGTCTGTAACAGCAACATAATTTTTGCCGTATGTGGATGTCCTGCTGGTAATGGGCCAACTAGTACATGTAAACACATCGGTGCTCACTGCTACTTCCTCGAAGAATTCGGTCGTCTCCATACAGTCTCCTACTCATCATGTACATCATCACTTCAAATGTGGCATCAACCTCGCAAACGTCACTCTACCCCATGCACTCTTAACAACATTAAATTTATAAAAGCAGAGTATGGTAAAGAGAAACGGGTCATATCAACCAATTATGATCCCAGAACAGTTCCATATAGAGGTACTACATCTGCTGAAATTACATGTCTTCAACATCAGTTAGAAAGCTTGGGAGCACCAGTAGCATTATTGCATGTCATTCCACAAGCCACAGCTACATGTAGTACATCAAAATCTGTTGTCACGAGGCTACCGTTGACTCCACGTTCTTTAAAAGCTAGAGTTCAAGTAGCGTTAATGAATGAGCCTCAGCCACTATCACTGATGTCATTGTATAAGCATGGAATGGATATTTTGAATATGATTACGCTTTCAAAGGAGGATATCAGTAATATTGAAGCAGCCACTAAAGGTCAGAGCAACTCCTGTCGATGGTATGAAGAGCGTCACTGCCGACTGACATCATCAAATTTCGGAGAGCTTTGTAGAGGATGCATTACCACAAACAAAGTGAAGTCGGTAGTATATGGTGGATTTGAAACCAGTAAGGTCAGCAGTAGTGCTATTCTTTGGGGTAAACTACATGAGTCAGCTGCATTTAGCAAGTATGAATCTGATTGTTTGCTAGAAAATATGAAGCTAGACAAATCTGGAATACACATCTCACCTCATAAAGGTCTTCTAGCCGCTTCACCAGATGGCATTGTAACAGTTGATACCAAAGTGGCAGGTATAATAGAGATGAAATGCCCCTATTCAGCCCGTAATATGTCTGTTTATGAAGCATGTCTGACTGTGAAACAGTTTTACTGCCAAATCATTGATGGGAAAGCTCGCCTAAAAACTAATCATCCATACTACTTCTAAGTGCAGGGAGCAATGGCCATAGTGGGAGTGGAATGGTGTGACTTCATTGTCTGGACGCTAAATGACATGACAGTTGTAAGAATCATCTTTAACAAAGCATTCTGGAACTCTTGCTCCACATATTTAGAGTCTATATACCTATCATATATATTACCAGAAATAATCTACCCCAGACTAACTTTAGATTTAGACATCCATCATTACATACCTCCAGTCTGTAGTAATGCACACCATGTTGAGCCTTAACTATGTAGATCTAGTCACATGATCATATTATTATTATTTATTATCATTATTATTAGACTATTCAAAAGTTATACAAAATAATTTTAGGTATATATCTAGTTAAAGGCAAATATCACAATATTAATTATAGAGAATGGGAAAAGGGAGGAGAGGATCTAAGGAGGAGATGAAAGAGAAAGGTAATTAGGTAGCTAAAAATATAGTTAACTGGCTATTAAATTTTGGTTATTGGCTGTTCTTGGTACAGAGTGGAGGTTGAAAATTAGTTAATATTGCACACACAAAGAAGAGTTCTGAGGCTAACCCTGCCATGTTGTTGGGTATGTTATTTAACATTTTAAAAGCCTTTACTCTACTAAATGCTCTTTCTATGTGTATGCGTAGTGATGCTATCCTGCGTGTTTCAATGAGCTCTCTATCACCAAATTGATCACCGTGTTTTCTTGGAGGGATGTTCAATGTTATTCCTTACTTTTCAAGTACATCAGCGATGTTGAATCCCTTATCAGCCATGACAGCATCACCCTCTTCAAGTATCTCCAGCAGACCAGAATTGAGAAATAATTCACGATCAGAAATAGATCCGCCATATAGTGGAGAGATAAATGAAAATGCACCAGATGGGGTAATACCGGCTAGAGCTTTAGCTGTATTATGATTTTTATAAGAGCTGAATGTTAATTGTTGAGCATGAGGATTGCTGGGTCTTTGAATGAACACCTCTGTTGTGTCAATTATGATACGTGTGGAAGAATAATGTGACTTAAACTGCTCAGGTATCAATGATTGTACTTGTGCTTGCGTTGGATAAATTGGAATCTCCTTAAACTTATAGTAAAGAAAGTTCACCCATGCTGTAAAAATTTTAGACACAGTCGACAGATATTTTGAATCTATATGCCAAATCCTGTTCCATCATGCCACACCTCAAACGGCAGAGTGTCAAAAGGAATTCGTTTTGTGGAGAAACTGCACGTTGACTTTTCATTCTTGTTTTTGATGATAGATCAACTGATGAGCCTGGATATATGATATGATGGACTGCATCCCCAAGGAAATTGTAGCATATTATGAAGTGAGCATATGTTGGGAATGATGTGTAAAAGTGAATGGCACTGTCATCATCCATAAATGCTTCAATACCAAACGATGCTACACTAGATGTATGAACTGCTTCTGATAGTGCTAATGCAGGTTCGTCCCTTGCTTGAACTGAACATAAGAATGATGAAGTGGAGCTTGGAGGACTCAATGCATATGTGTGGTCATGAGCTACTGCTTGACGCATCTCTTCCCTCGTCGGTCTTTCTCCCTTGTGACTGATTTCTAATCTATTTGATGGTGGCTTTCTGTGTTTAGGTGCTGGTACTTTACTCAGGCATTCACTGCAGATTCTTAAGTGTGCAGCTGGTTTTTTATGTATTTTTAAAAAACGATATAGTGCCTCATCATGAGGTGGCCTGTGCCATGATTAATAGTAGCAATCTGGGTTATTTGAGCAGTTGGTGCAGCCTTCAACAAGGCAGATGTAAACCATCTATAGAAAAATAATATTCTAAGCTATTAATGCATGAGTGATCAATTTACATGATGACTAGAAGCATCACTTGCATGCATGCAAGCCCAGCCCCACCCAAACGGCAGCCTACTGCTGTTGCATACCTTGAACACCTTTCAAGTTAGTAGCTACTTGTGGCAAGGTATCTGAGGAGTAAGTCTTCCTTCTCCTAGGTCAATTGCTCCCGAGGGGCAAAAACAGCAGGCTATTTCTTCCGATTGAAACACACACGAACAGACAGGTATCAAAATTCAAACGTAGAAAAAATAATCAATTAAAAAGAAAAATAACAATATAAAAATAGAGAGAGATAGTCCACAAATTATGGAACAGAGATAGCGGCAAAACAAAGTCTATGCAACAGCCGTCCACTGATGACGAGCTCGAATCCTAGGCTGTATTATAGTGCAGAAAATCGGCCATTTTCATCCAGTTGAGAGGTGCGCGTTAATTAGACCTTTCGTTGCATAAGGTCCATTGTCTCCATACCTCATTCTCTTTGTCCTTATCAAAAACTTTGGCCAGATTGCTACGCTCATTACACTTCTACAGCTACAACAAACATGCTCGTTTTGATCACTGATATCTTTTTGGAACTCAGCTATCACGTTGACTTTCTCTAAGTAGCTTCACTTCTAAGTCTGGGTCCCTTAAATTTATGTCGCTATATTACTCTCCCTCATCTCTAGATGAGAAAATTTCGGGACATCACTCTTTTCATTGTTTAGATCAGACTCGGTTGCAATATTAATCGAAACATCTTCATCTCCTTCAGTCAATGCTTGATCTATTAGATTGACAGCTTCATTGTAATTTTTGGCTTGATAAACATTACACAGAAAAGTGCGTAGTATTGGATAGTGAAGAGAAGCAGCTCTCAGTATTCTTAGCTTGCTTTTACATGTACTGTCACCCTCATAACAAATCAATGGATGACCATTCTTTTGTTGATCATGCTCATTTGGGCAACCTGTGTCTACGTCTCTCAAAATTTTTTGAAATTCCTTAGCAGGATTACTGAATGCTTCTTTCAAATCTTCGATTGTTTCGATTTGAAAATCTGTCAGTGGTTTCAATTGTCTGTACATACTTTTTTTACAGTTCCTTTTTCAACCCTTTTACCACTGTCTACATTGTTCTGTCTTTTGTGTCACTAGTAACAACATTATGATTTTGTACGTCTTTTTGCATCTTTGCTTAAAATTAAATCATCATAATCGAAACAACCTTTCATACATTTTGCTAAATCATCATCTAAAATTACAGATCATCATTTACAGTTGATGGGGCATGTTTATAGCATGCTTGGTAAAAGTGTGGCTCACAACTGACCACGTGATACAAATCACCAAATTCCCCATTGCCAATATATGTATTATTATTAACTTTATTGATAACCCCAAGCAGCATTCCAGCAAAATGTTGACTGTATATTTAATATTACAGTAACAAGTCTCCTAGCTATAATTGAATTAATACCCGACTGCATGACACTGATCGGCAAAGACTTGTCAATATTAAAAGCAACTTCAATTGCTTTTGTACTCCTTTATTTGTAGCAAGCTTTTGTCTAATTATTGCTATGTATCAGTTTTATAGATCAATTTTTGGTTTGGCTAGATTGTATCTAGCTCTTTTGTTTTGTCTTAATTTCAGAAAATTTTTCTTATAAAATGCACTGTATTCTTGCTATGATTTTATATCCCTCTTTCGCTGATACACTTTTTGCTGGTGGATTTAAGTTGCGGTTTATTCTATATTTTTGTCTTAGCTTAGCATTTTTTGTTAGCCACAGCAGCATAATGCTCTCTGGCATTGTCTCGTATTTGCTAACTGTGAGAGGTGTAATAATCATTTATAATTATTTTCCTTTGTTTAAATTAGAAGCATAATTATCCTTAAAACCTTCTAACGATTAGCAATATAATTATCTTTAAATGCCTCTAATCTCTCTTGACAATTAGCAACAAGTAAATAAAACTATAAAAAAC
>NW_003546249.1:108195-113845 GCF_000090795.2 Amphimedon queenslandica | reverse complement strand
GTGCTATCATAGTTGGCTGTGAGGATAAATTGCTATGCTTTTGGGTAGTAATCTTCATGCAGTGGTGTAGGATTTCGTACCACACCAGTTTGCAAGTATCTTCTTGCTTTACTTTTTTCCCCATTCAATCCTACTATTTTCCCCGTTTTTAATGTTTTTTATAATTTTATTTACTTGTTTCCATTCTTTTTTCTTAAATTAAGAAATTGCATTCTGTTATGATTCTGTGGTTAGGTTAATTATATTCATGCTAATCACGTGCGCATAAATTAAAATGGCGTCAAACCACAAACCCATGCGGTGTCAGCAGCTGGATTTTGACTTCCATTTTGTTCTGTCCTTGCTTCTTTTTGAATCCACCTTTGTAGTCCTTGACCCTAGCACAAAGGAATGATGTAAAAGCCAACTGGAGCGGTTCTCTGGCTTAAAAGATTAGAGGGCCTATAGAAGAAGATGAAAGAAGAAGAAAAAGTCTGAAGAATTTTGCAGAAATTTGAATATTGGCCTATTCTTCAAAAAAGCTCTCGCTACATTACAGTCCACTTTAAAGGTACCGGGAGAATCGCTCAGTGAAGGAGAGCTGATCTAAGCCATTTATATGGCTGTACAACGTAAGATAAAAGAGTTATAAGTGTTTGAAAATCATAAAAACGGTCGCCATCTTGAAAAACCAAACTCAATCCTACATATAGGCTACCGCCTATATAATAATGACTCATAAAGCAATTGAAAGTTGCTTTTGATATTGACAAGTCTTTGCCGATTGCTGTCATGCAGTCGGGTATTAATTTATTTGCAGCTTGGAGACTTGTTACTGTAGTGTTAAATATATGTCGACATTTTTGCCGGAATGTTTCTTGTGCTGATTAAAAAGGTTAATAATAATACATACATTGGCAATGGGGAATTTGATGTTTCATATCACGTGGCCAGTTGTGAGCCCCACTTTTGCCAAGCATGCCATAAAGATGCCCCATCAACAGTCAATAATGATATTTTAATTTTAGACGATGATGATTCAGCAAAACTTATCAACAGTTGTTTCGATGACGATGGTGAAGCAATTTTAAGCACATAATGCAGAAAAAATGTACAAAATGATAATATTGTTACTAGCGACAAAAAATAAAAACGATGTAGACAGTGGTAAAAGGGTTGAAAAAGAACTGTAAAAATAGCTTGTACTGACAATTGCAAACCACTGACAGATTTTAAAATTGAAAACATCAAAAATTTAAAAGACACATTCAGTAAACCTGCTAAGGAGTTTTGAAAAACTTTGAGAGACATAAATACAGGTTGCCCAAATGAGCATGGTTCATAACAAATGGTGATCCATTACATGTAAAAGCAAGCTAAGAATACTGAGAGCTCCTTTTCTCATTATGCAATACTATGCACTTCTCTGCGTAATGTTTGTCAAGCCAGAAGGTATGATGAATTTTTCAAACTAATAGATCAAGCATTGAGTAAAGGAGATGTGGATGCTTTGATTAAAATTGCAACTGACTCTGATCCAAAGAACGAAAAGAGTGATTTGCCCTAATTTTCTCATTTAGATATGACGAGAGTGATAGCAACATATATTTATGAGATGCAGACTTAGAAGTGAAGCCACTTAATGAAAATGTTAACGTGATAGCTGAGTTCCAAAAGGAAATCAGTGATCAAAACGAGTATGCTTGTTGCAGCTGCATGAGATTAATGAGACATAGTAATCTCCACTAAGTTTTCGATGAGGACAAAGAGAGTAAGGTTTGGAGACAATTTGAAGCCTTTCTCACCAATTACGATCCAAATTTTTGCAGCAAGTAACTTTTAATGTGTAAAACTTGTAAGCCTACAATACGTAGCAATAAAATTCTTAACAGATGTGTATTAAATGGTGTGCAAAATGAGTCTTTGCCAGACGAGCTTAAAGGCCTAGACACATTTAGTACACAGTTGATTCAATTACCAAAATGCTTTCAAACAGTTGTTAGATTGTGAACTTACACTGCTAAAGTCCCAATGTACAACTCTTTAAGTGCCAGTTGAAAAAACAATGAAAACTAAGTAAAGCTGAAGACTTTAGACCAAAAAATGCCAAATCCCAAATTGCTTGTCATTTTAAACAGTGAAGGTGCAAAAAAATAATAAAATCTGGCGCACTTTAGTTGATGTCGACAAGCTGCTTACGAGAAACTGAAAGATATCAACTGGCTCTACAGAAATCTTGATGACAAATTTTTAGACGATGTAGCAAAAAAAGTCGTTGAAACAGCCAACAGTTGTACCACTACTATGGTGGAGGAAGCAACCAATGTCAACAATTTAGGCTTCCAGTCTTACACGATTCAGAACATCAGTTCAAAATTAAACAAGGGGAGTGACATCCAGCAATACAAGATGACGCTTGTCAGGAAAGACCCACTCTGAAACAGACAGATGTACTTAAACGTCATGTACTTTCGTACTCTTTTTCTAACTGGGAGGTTTGGACAGTGTCATCCAAGGCCAGTGAATCCAAATTTAGCCAAATACATTGAGCGAAGACTCTCGATATGCATTGTGCCACTCTTACCTCTTATAGTGTCTCACAATCAAACAAATCAAGGAGTTGAAGGGATGCATATTGAAACTGCTCAATACAGCGAAAGGTCCCTCCCTGACTACTGCACAGTTCATAGACCAAGTCAAAACAATTGGAGAGCTACTGGAACAGAGGCTCTGTACCGTGACGAACACTGTTCGTGGCTCAAACCAATACTGGTACCAGAGAAGAATTGAAGTATAACGCATAATAGCAGAGTTGGGTCTCCCACTTTCTTTCTCACTTTTAGGTGTGCAGAATACACCTCCGAAGACTTTAGAGAGTACGTGCACAAGGTAAACACTGTCCCACCATCACATAACACTGGCAAACTCTGCACAGAAGATCCCGTGTCTGTATCGAGACAGTTTTCTCTAAAGTTTAATGAGAAGTATTAATCAAGGGACAGGTTTTTGGCCCAGTTAGCGAGTTTTATTACAAAAAAGAGTACCAGGCCAGAGGAGCTCCTCACTATCACTGTTTAATCAGGATAGCCAATGCTCCAGTTGTCTGTGAGAGTAGAGCCGAAGATGTCGTCAGATTCATAGATGAATGAGTAACTTGTAACATACCAAATAAAGACACCTGTCCACAATTACACGAAACTGTTACAAGGTACTATTCAGCAATTACTGTAAGAAAGAAGAAAGTTTAGCAAAGACATATTCGTTACAAAGTGCAAATTTGGATTTTCTTGCTCAGTTTCAGAAGAAATGGTACTGAAAAATGTCCAACAAAGCATAAAAGCAGAAAAAAAGGTATATCACCTTAAACGGAGCGAGGAAGAAGTGTGAGTCAACGAGTACAAACCTCTGCTTCTATTGTTATGGAAAGCTAATATTGATGTATCCTTTAAAAGTGAGTGCTCTCTAGCTCTGGCCGATTATGTGAGTGGCTAAGTGACAAAGGCAGAAAGGGGTCACATGCAGGATCTTAGGCAAGACATCATAAATGATAGAGGCATCTACAGTAAATTGTTCAGAATCGGCATAAGATGTCTCGACAGCCAACTAATTGGATTATATGAAATGTGTGATATATTACTGGGCGAGCCAGTTTGTGAAAAATCGAGGGGGTATCATGGATTGACGTAGAAATGCCACATAAAAGAAAATGAAATTTAACAAAGAAACTCAGTGAAGTTGAAGAAATAGCTGCAAACGATCCATTAACAGAAGACTTTTATGGGGAGGGCTTTGTCACTCACTTTTATACAAACAGAGTCCAAAAATATGAAGAATATTTCCTTTATGACTTCTTAGCCAAACTCACAAGGGCAAGTATGAAAATGGCGAATGAATCTATAGACTACTGCAGAAAGAGCGCCTTCCTAATTTTATTGATTTTGATGTCTATAAAGGAAATCAGACCGACAGTTTCTATTATGCCATCATTCACCTTTTTGTGCCTCTTTGAAACGAGAATGAATTAGTCAAAGATGGCGAAACTGTCCATGAAGCATTCGATCACCATATCGTTGACCACGAAAGGTGTGTCAAAGCAAACGAGATATTCAGAAGTTACTCAAATGTAGAGAGAAATTAAGACTTACAAAATGCTACAGCGGCAAACAGAAAAGAGCAAAATGACGTGGAAGATGACAATCCACAACTGATGGGATAGATTAGAGATGCAATGAATCATGTCAGAGATATGGACACTGGATCTTGTCTGACTCTACAAGAGAGAGAATCGATGCTAAATGTAGACCAGAAATGCATCTTTGATCACATTAAAGCTCATCTGTTGAGGCAGATTGAATATGAAAAGAAATCGAAACAAGAGAAAGAGCAATCAGAAAGTGTGAAGCCATTGCACATGTTAATCAGTGTTGTAGGTGGCACCGGTAAATCTTTTCTTAATGAGGCAATTAAAGCACTAGTGAAAAGCCTCAGGTCAACACTAACCAAACAGACGTGCAGTTGCTACTCTAACAGGATTAGCAGCTTACAATGTAACTGCACAGACTGTTTCAGCTTCAAATAGAACAAGATGAACAGTGTGCCTCATACTGGTCAATACCATAGGCTAGTTACAAAGTATTGAAAACAGAACTTTAGGATCTAAAATTGGTAATCATTGATGAAGTGTCCATGGTTTCTAGCCTCAATCTCACTTATATACACATGAGAATTAATGACTTATTCAAATCAGACGAATGGTTTTGTGGTAAGAGTGTCCTCTTCATTGGTGACATCCTTCCATTGCCACCAGTTCGTGGTAAACCAGTGTTTGACAAAGTAAGAGCATCAACACTCATATACTGGCTTGGTAGTAATGGTGCAGTGAACATATGGCGTGACTCTGTCACCTATGACAAATTGACTATAAACGAAAGACAACAAACTAACCAGAAATTTTCAGAAATGTTGGCAAAGTGAGACGGGGCTTTCCAGATGATCAGACTTTCACTACACATTATGAAAGAGTATTATCGATGCCCACTGAGCAAAAATTTAAGATAATACTACAGGATGGTAATGCCCCAGTTGGCCTGTTACCAAAAGTAGATATGTGCAAAAATTTAATGAAACAATGCTTGCTAATCTACCAAATCCAACCGTGAAAATCAAAGCCACAAATTTAATTTATGGTACTGGCAACATACATGTAAGTAGCAAAAAAATGATGATTTAGAAAAAAGGTTAAGCAAAAGTTAAAAGAATTAAACAAGGATATTAACAATACTGGTGGTTTAGAAGCCAAATTAAAGTTCGCTGTTGGGGCTAGAGTAATGCTACGTTGTAATGTAAATGTTTAAGAGGGATTAGTAAATGAAGCACTTGGTACAGTGCAGGCCATTTCAGAAACACGCACAACAGTTAAGTTTGATGGAATAACTGATCCTTGTGAGATTGAAAAAGTGAAGAGAAAGTAAAGTGTATGTTAATGTATAGAAGCCAGTTTCTTTTAATGTTGGCTTTTGCTGTTACCATACACAAATGTCAGGAATGTCACTAGATAATGCAATCAGTGACTCGTCCGACAATGTCCTTTGCGCAGGAATGGCTTATGTTGCTCTATTACGAGTACAAACACTGACTTGTGTCCATTTAAAATGTTTCAACCCCAAATCAT
>NW_003546249.1:100594-108185 GCF_000090795.2 Amphimedon queenslandica | reverse complement strand
ATCAGACAGTAAGGATGATGGTTGTCCCAAGAAACAGCCTGTTGTTAACAATAGTTGTAACAATAAGAATGATGGTAACAATAATAGCCACAGTGCAGATTGCTTAATTGATGAAGCTAAATCTGCACCTCGGCCATCAACCACTATTTGTTATGACCCCAACCAAAACTTGGTCCAAATGGGTATACAATCCAGTTGAAATGACTGGCAAAGACAATTGTGTCAGAAATTGGGTTTGCGCTTTAATGCTCACAATGGTGTGAGACACGGGACCTCATTTACAGCACAGGTGTCCAAACATTCAGACATGTATCCCTATCAAAGGTGATAGAAATTGTTTCTTCAGATCAATTTCCCATGTCATAACTAGAAATCAACAGGAACATACAGAAATTTGTTCCATAGTGGTGGAATATTTAAGAGCAAATTCTCATTTGTTTGTCTATTGTCTTGAAACACACAGTATGATGTAGATGCTCCTGATATTCTAGCAACAATTAACTACAACACTGAGAGGTGAAGAATGACTAGAGACAGAAGTTGGGCTTCAGCTTTTGAGGTATATGCTTTGGTCTATTTACTGAAGACATCTATTTTTCACCTCAAGTATGAGTGCAGATGTGATTAACAGTTGACGAAGATGTTGATATCAACCTGTGGAGTAGATTAATGACAGCTGTACTGTTCCGCTTACAATGGCTGGCAGCATGAGCAGGATTTATGTGACGCACCAGCTCCCTACCTCTTTAATCCACCAAATCATTTTGAGGTAGTAACAGATCTATTGGATTAAATGAAATGTAAATATATGCAGAGAATTTATCATGTAGTTACATGTCCATCATTAGCAGAAGCTAATAATAATAACAGTGGTGATAAAAATACATGTAATGATGACAAAAAGTAGTGTGGTAAACAGAAAGATAATTAACGAGAGAACAAAATACTTGTGGCCATAACTTTAGATGAATAATAATATCTGACAGTGTCATGTTGGCCATTGCTCAAAGTGAATGATGATATAAGATGTCATATTGGCCATTGCTCAAAATGAATAAAGATATGAGACAGTGTCGTATTGGCCATAGTTTAGAATGACTTACTTAATAAGCAGTGTCATAATGGCCATACATAGAAAGAGTTATTTAAAGTGCAGTGTCATAATGGCCATACCTTATAATGAATATTAATGAGACAGGGTCATATTGGCCATAGCTTGTAATGAAGGATATATGAGACACTGATATTGGCCATAGCAAATAAAAATACATGAGTAATGAACTAGACACAGTGATATTGGCCAATTTAAAGAATAACATAAAATGTGATTGTTGAGACACTGTCAAAGATTTAATCTAAAGACACTGTTTATAATAACACTGCTATATGACCATCTTTTTCCCCTTTGATACCAGCTTGACCTTATCATGGTGAAGGGGTGACAACAGTTAGGACACATTGTCCTTACAGCTATCAAAGCTGGTGTTATTTATATTGCATGGTTATAAATACAAAAAAATTAACACAAACAAGCTACGACAAAAATTTAAAGAAAAAACTGTGTAGGATTCAGTGTATCAATTCTTCAAAAAAGTAATGGAAACAAAGACAAGTAGGATTCCAAGCAACCAATTATTTTGAACGACAGATTCTTCCAAGCAACTGACTATACCCATACCAACAAAAATACAAAATGAAAATCCTCTCATGACGCAAAGTCTACTCTACATCACTTTGCTAAACAATACCCTGTAGTATATAGTAAATGACATTTCGACAAAATCACTAGGAGAGATTTTATAATTTTTTCTGATACAAACACATGTTCTTATGTCGTGTAGTTGCTCAGAAACTAGGCCAAAGTCCTTGTGCAGTATTACAAGGATTTTGGCCAAATTTCCTCAAAAATTAGAAGGAGAGAATGCCACATCTTATAATGATTCCTCATACATGAAGTTAGAACTGTTTTCAGTCAGGTTTGATTATTTTACAATTTTTACGGTTGCTCAAAAATTAATGGACCAAAGTTTCTGTACTGTACTACAGAGATTTTTAGCCACATTTTGTCAAGGGAGAATTCTTCATTTTTATAATTTATTTCTAATGCTACATGTCTTTATGTTGAACTGATTCCAATCAAGTTTTGATTTTTTGAAAAAGTTGCTCAACATGCCATGTACATGGACTGCATTTAGTGCTTGTCAGCTCTGTTCAGTGCACTTAGCATACTTTGTGTGCCTGTGACAATTACCACTATGACCACCCAGTAATCCAACGCAAATGCATGTACATGTACATTACATATCTACCACTTACCATTATCATTGCTTCACCCAATGCAACACAGCAATCTAACTTAGTTTATGGTGTGCATCTTTGAGATTTTCTAATATTCAAAAAGATAATATAGTACAAAAGAAGAGAAGTAATGACAATTAACTTAATTTTATAAATGCTGAATCTAACAGATGTGTAGATGAGGGATGGGACGTAAATTATAACAGAGGTGGTATATAGTAGCGTGTCAAAATTGGTTAGAAATTCATCCAAAAATTAAGTTGGACTTAATACGAGATAATGCTGAACATACAGATAAAATGAGATCCATTGGAAGGAGAGAGTTTCAAAGCCTCGGGATCCTTCTAAGATAGGGAGTGTCCAATTGTAGTCGTTGAAGAGGAATTTGAGAAGGCTCTGGTCAAATAATGAGAGAATGACACAAAATCCAGGTTATCAGAGGATGATAATGGGTTTTTCACATGCACTTAACTAAAAAGTATATCTCACCAAAGGCATAACTGTGTCCTGTAAACTCATTCAGTATGAACTTGTAGCATTCAGTACGTACTTAGTAGCTTTCTGCTAAAATAGTTACAATATTATTTTTAAACACTGTATAATGATTTATTTGTGCATGATTTGCATCTTCAACAAGCTAAGTTCAATTTATTACAAAGTTAACTGCCTTCAGGTAAAAATTTGTACAAAAGCTGTCACTTTCACCATGTGGAGAGATAGTTTGCACAAGCTCTTGATACTCATCTTGAGACAAAGGGCACCTGTCCAAAAGATAGATACAAGAGTGTTACCTTGAGAAAAAGCAGATAAACATGCACAACGACATTTGCAAAATAAAGTAATTGAGCACAACAGCCCAGCATAAGTACATAATATATGCACAGATGATAAAATCTTAAAAACATATTTGAGTTGTCTGACCTAATGTTTAGCAAAACCACATTCACTAGTTTATCCTCCACAGTGATGGGGCCATTCAAGTCAATTCAATAAAATCGCAGATCACTCTATAAAAACATAAAAGCACATGATCAGTATTCAGTAGTGTTAAATTCATACCTCACTTACATACTTTGATCATAATTTTCACTCAAGCCTTGAATCCATAGTTGCATTTGTGATGTATTGTGACAAGTGGACGAAGGGTAGTTGTTCCATGCCTCCATAAATTGACTAAGTGCTGTGTCTGTTCTACGTAGGTAAATAAAGTACAAGCAAAAAGGTGCAGGTCATTATCAATATCCAGTATACGCTGCTCTTCCATTTCATAAAAGACGGAATTGAGACTAAAACTGTCACATTAAGACACCTAAATTGACTCCTTGTTACAGTAAAATAGGAGGAGCATACAACAAACAAAATAAGACCGATGGCCATCTTTATGTATGGTAAAATGCCACACCTACCTTTTTGCCACCAAAAGTCATGAATATAGTCACTGAAGTCATGTGACTTCCTGTTTCTCACTTTCAATCACTTGAGATCATTTTTATTCATTGGCAAGATTAACTGTATTCATAGCATGGTTAATGATGAAACTCATGGACACTGTAATTATATTCATTTTGATGATGATTAAGTTAATATGGTTAATCAAGGTTAACTCAGTCAGCGAGTATATATGTCAGTTGTAACCACAAGACATTTGAGAATTCCAGAGTGGAGTATCCTTTGCTGCAGGATTTTGTTTCTTGAATGTGTTGTGTTCTATCTATGATGGCGTCTTCCTCGACCCCGAGGACTATCCCCAGCACCTCTATGGCAGTGACAATGGTGGCAGGGACCCCTATTCCGGTCCCAACAGCAATGGTCGGGTCCGTATCTAGTCCTGGTTTCGGAGCCGGTGTGTTTGGATCTGTAAGTAGCTCCAGAGCTGGCAGTTCCCGTCCAGGTGGCCCCAGTCCAGGCTGCATCTTGGGAGTGTTGCCGGGCTCACCAGACTCGTCTATGGGAGCATTAGCTACCCTCACATCAAGGGCTGTGGCTAAGGGAATGGTTACTGTTGGGGCGGTACGTTGCCCTCCAATGGTCCCGGTGGTCAGTCCAGGTGGCACAGTCAGTGTTAGTGGTATAGGCAGTGCAAATGGCGTAGGTCCTGCCTCAAGCTCAACTGCCCCCATTTCTCAATCTTCAATTCTCCCACCAGCTATGGGTGAGTCAGTTATTAGTAATGGTAGCCTTAATGGGGTGGGGTGTCGTTGTGGCAGAGGGCCAATGCAGCCCTTCCGGAATGGGGCTTGCCACACGAGTGAGGGCAGGGCAAGGAGGTGGGGGTGAGTGGCGAGTTTGAGAGGGGGAGTGGGTGGGGAAAGCCAACGTGAAGTGGTGACAGGTAGTGATCCATCAGCTGTTCTTACTCTACTCGTTCGTCTTTTCTGTGTTGACGTATCTGCTGCATACAGAATTCTCCTATTGCCTTTTCAGACCTTGGCCCCCTGCTGGGATGTGCTGGGGCTGAGGGTGGAGGTGAATAGGTGTCATATGTAGTTAATTTAAAATTGTTTTTGGGATGGCAGCCTTGCCCTCTAATCCTGCTTTGTTGCTATTGTGAATACTTGACCTCTTGTCCCTCTGTGGGCCTGGCTCCAGACTGGGGATATGCTGGGGGCTCTTAACCCCTTCCCTCTCCTCATGCGCAACAGGCCTCATACACTCCGGGGCTACCTTCTCCCTCTGGGGTCAGGGTAGGAATCCGGCTGTGCTCCGGGGCCAAAGGCCAGCGTCCCGCCTGCCGGGGGCCTAGGCATAGGGCCTCCTTTCTAGAGCCAGGGCACCGCTGGTGCTACACGGTTCAGGGCCATGGTTTTAATACTCTCTTTTTGGTAGGTGGTGTTCCTGTTCCTGGGACGCCCTTGGGCCCTATAGATCTGGCTGTTCCACTTCCCAGCATCCCTCCCCCACCAACTGGGGGTTGGGGGTTCGTGCCTCCTTCAGACGGAGGGACGAGAACTCCCGGTGTAGCAGGACTGTTAGCTGCTCCTCTGACTCAGCCCTCGCTAGACTGGTTGGCCAATTTGTTGGGTCTGGCCTCCCCACCTACCACCCCCGATTGGTACTGGCTACAGCCCTGCCTCCTATCCCTGGCAGGGCAGTGGAGATCACGAGAGGCCAGTTTATTGATTTTAAGGAGCTGCTCTCAGACATTGTGGCCCTATTTGCTCAGCTGAAGGAACTAGGAGCATTGGGGTCCCCAGCCAGTACCCGGTTCCGGATGCGTGATGTGTCTGACCCACTGACGTGGGTTTACTGTTATCTTTCCTTTTTTACTATGCTGTGCCCTGACAGTTGTGTTCGACAAATACTGGCTTATGGCCAAATAATTATGCAGCTGACCCTGTCTTATGGGGGGTCGGGTTTGCTAGCCCACGATCATAGAAGCCTGCGGAGACTCCGATCGGCTGGTTAGACATCAACCCTTCCCTACTTTCTGCTACTGTTCTAGGGTCGGCCCCTGTCCAAGGCAGTTGCAACTGCCCCATATGCCTCTCAAGGGACCATGGGAGGGCTGATTGTGCTCTGGGGAGCCTTGCCTCAAGTGCAAGCGAGGGGTGTAAGGCAGCATCTAGGCAGAAACCGTACTCAGTGTCAGGGGAGTTCTGTCGACGCTATAATGTGGGCTCCTGCCCAAACTCAGAAGAGAGCTGCCGCTTCCTCCACTCTTGCAGTTCATGCAAAAAACCAGGCCACCCGGCCTCTGATTGCAATGGGAGGGATAAGCCCCCTACAAAATAGGACCACATTCCAACTGGTTTAGTACTCATTTATGACAGTTATTCAACCATTTGGTCACTTATATACATGACTTGATTTTGTTTCCCCTTTTTGTTGGTTAATGGATGATACCATTTTCATTTCCTATTCAAGAGTCGGCACCTTGGCAGCGGCAGCAGTATCCGTATACCAGGGATTTCAAAAGTTTAGAGTCCTTTTGCCCCGCCGAGGCATTTATAACAGGCAGGGTCCAGGGTCTTTTTACCATTGGTCAAGTGGGAGCCGTACCTAGCTTGCCTACCAGATACAGGTCTGGCTGAATTCCTTCGGTGGGGTATGGCAGAATGCTTTTGGGTCGTTTTTAACCGGTCATCTTCCCTGATCGCTGTCGGCCGAAACCTCTCTTTGGTTTGAAGAGAACCCTTCTGCCATCAGGGAATACTTAGAGGAGGAGCATAGGCAAGCCACAATTTGGTTGGCTTTGCCAGGAGAGGAGGTACATACTAGTCCGATGGGTCTATTCGCCAAAAGTGGCCAACTTGGGCAGTACCGCTTTATTGTTGACTTGTCGTCTCCTCCAGGAGCCAGCATTAATGATGGTATTGATCCAGAACTGTGCTTGCTCTCCTACTCCTCAGTGGATGAGGCCATTTGCCGTGTCTGGGCTTGTGGGCCCAGTGCATGGATGGTGAAACTTGTCCTCAAGTCCGCCTACCAGAGGGTCCCAGTGCATCCAGATGACCAGCAATTGTTCGACATGTCTTGGAAGGGTATTACCTTCTGTGACAGAGCACTTCCGTTTGGGCTACAATCTGCTCCAAAGCTCTTTACGGCCGCAGCTGATGGCCTTTAATGGGCCTTGGAGTGTGAGGGGTAACGAACTTGCTCCATTATTTTGACTACTTCCTTTTCTGGTCCGAGGCTGCGGGGCTGCCCTGGCTATGGCTATCCCACTGTGTCACAGGTTCAGGCTCCCTATCACCACTCAGAAGGTAGTGGGCCCCTCTACCAAGATCGCATTCGTTGGCATTTTGATAGACACGGTCCGCCAAGAGGTCAGGCTACCCGACGACCAATTGGCCTGCATCTTCAAGGAGTTGAGGTCTTAGGGCGATAGGTGGTCCGCTACTTAGAGACAGCTTCAGTCTCTTATAGGCACCCTAAACCATGGAGCCAAGGTCATATGGCCTGGCCACCCCTTCCTAAGAAGTCTGCTTGATACAATGAAGATTCCTAAGAAGCAAAATCAGAAGGTCCGCCTCAATGTACTGTGCCGCGGAGATGTACTTTGGTGGCAGGAGTTCCTGCTAGCCTGGAACGGATTCAGCTTCTTCCCCCCGGGGTCCCTTGCAGCCTATGATATATTCAGACTCGTCGGGCTGCTGGGGATGTGGAACTTTTGTGGCGCGTTTTGCAGAATGGCTCCAGGTCCAGTGGTCCACCTCTTCGATGGATGTCCTGATAGCAGGAAAAGAGCTGGTCCCCATTGTAGCCGGCTTCGCCGTACAAGGCAGCATTTGGTCGGGAGGCTCTGTTCAGATCTACAGTGATAATATGGCTGTAGTACAGTGTTTGAATGCTG
>NW_003546249.1:94520-100584 GCF_000090795.2 Amphimedon queenslandica | reverse complement strand
CAATCATCTCAGAGTTTTCGTTATGCTCTTGGCACACCTCGAGGTGTTCCTTCTAGCAGATCATATTGTGGGGCTTCAAAATAGCAAGGCGGACGCTGTGTGCAGAAACAATGCTCCTTTATTCTCTTCTATCTTTCCACAGGCTCTGAGGTCCCCCACAGTAGTACCGGAACTCATCAAGGCCGTTTTTCTCAGCCGGGAGGGCTATTGGACATTGAAAGCTTTGATGGCGAGGCTAGGTCACTGTTTACCCAGGGCTTGTCTGTCAGCTCCTGGAGCACGTACGCGGTCGGGAAAACGAGGTACTTGTCCTGTGCCCAATCAAACCTAAACCCTTTGCCCCCCTTGGAATGGACTCTATGCTTCTTCGTGGCTCATCTTGCCAGGGAGGGGCTGAGGGCCCAGTCAATTTCTGGCTACCTCACAGCAGTCTGTCACTTGTCAATAGGGGCTGGATATGCTCCCATGCCGAGAGGAGAGTGGCCACGTCTTGCCTACATGCTTAAGGGGTTCAGTAAGACTCGGGCAGCTGTGGCAATGTCTAAGAGACTTCTTATCACTCCACAGCTGCTGTTGTCTTTGAAAGGAACTTGGGAACTTGGGACAGTTGATGTCTACTCGGCTAGGCTATTCTGGGCAATCGCTTTGACAGCATTCTTTGGGTGCTTTAGGATCAGGGAATTGACCCAGACAGATAAATCCTCTCCCCTGCGACAGAAGTCTGGGACGTCTTGTTTGAGGGTAATCCGCTCAGAGCCCGGATTCACCTTCGGTTTTCCAAGACTAATGCAAGATGGGCAGGGGCCGATATAATTGTAGGCCACACTGGGGGTCATCTTTGTCCCGTAATAGCTCTCTAGATCTACCTCCTAAGCCGGCCGCCAGGTCTGGGCCCTTTGTTTGTGTCAGCGATAGGGTTGCCAATAACCTGGGCCTCGGTTCCATCTGCGCAGCCTTTCGGTGAGCAGGGGTAGGCTCTGATGGGTATACAGGCCATAGCTTTTGGATAGGTGCTGCGACTTCCGTGGCCCAGGTGGCCATCCCGACGCATCTGATCAGAGCCATGGAGAGATGGAACTTTGACACCTTCATGGTGTACCTCTGCTTACCTCCAAAGACACTGGCTGGAATTGCCCCTCGCATCGCTAAACCTCCCTCCTAGATTGTTGGGGGGTGGTAATAGAGGAAGTATCATACTAATTTAGTTGGTGGATAGTCTTGATTACTCTTGGGGTTCTTTTTGTTTTTTTTGTTGTTGTTTTTGTTTGATTTGCTTTGTTATAATGGTCATTGGCATAATTTTCCATTATCCATACAACTAATTAGTTTTTTCATAAGTTATGCATCGCCAAATTACAGTTTGAACATCTCCCCTTTTTTGGGCTTTAGGGCATAAGTCCCTTCCCGAAAGTCGGGCCTTATCTTTAAACCCTGAATACAATAATTCACCTTCTCAAAAACTTGGCCAAAACCCTTGTAGGTCCTAAGCTTGGCTGTCACCACTTCGGCCGCCCTAAGGCTTCGCGCCCTCCAGCCGATCGAAGTCTAGTCTGGTTGGTCAGCCAACACATACAGACCCCCATTTATTATGGCCGGGACCTTTTCCAGAGGTGTTGCCTGTGGGTACCTATTCAGGTAATTATGAGGTCAGATCGTGTGTTGGGGCACGAGCCCCTAACAAGGCAGACTTCTCATATGAGCAGTTTGTCCGTCGGGCTGCAGTGACAGGTAAGTCACCATTGGTACGGATGCCTTCGGTCATCAACGGCAGGTGGGAGCCTCGGGTAGCTGAGAGAGGTTAAATGATGATTAAGTTATCATGGTTCATTAAGGTTAACTCAGTCAGTGAGTATATATATGTCAGTTGTAGCCACAAGACAAGATAATTGAGAATTCCGGAGCGGAGTATCCCACTGTTCAACATTTGTCCAAATTTGGGGGGGGGGGTAAATGGGAGTCTCCATTGGGCTTTCTTCCCAATGTCATTGGGGCTCAAGTCCCTTCCCGATGGTCGGGCCTAATCTTTAAACCCGGTATATCACAATAATTCGCTTTTCTTGAAAACCAGGCCAATACCCTGGTAGGTCCTAAGCTCGGCTGTCGCCGCTTTGGCCACATTAAGGCTTGCGGCCTCCGGCAGATCGAGGTCTAGTCTGGCTGGTCGGTCGACCCATACAGACCCCCATATATTTGTGGCTGGGACTTTTCCAGAGGCGTTGCCTGTGGGTACCTATTCAGGGAATGATAAGGTCCGATTGTGGGTTTGGGCGAGAGCCCCTAATACAGCAGACTTCTCATATGAGCAGTTTGTCCGTCGGGCCGGAGTGACAGGTATTAAAGCGGGAGTACAGAGGCCTTCGGTCATCCACAGTGGGTGGGAGCCTCGGGTAGCAAAGAGAGAGAGTTAAGAATAAGTATACTCATAGCAAAACATTAATACTTTGATTTATTTGCAAACAGTTTTTTAAAAGCAATATCAAATAAATAGAATTATTAATAAAAACAATACTGCATCAAGTAATAAACAATTAGCAGTGCTATTTCAAGACATCAATCATGGCAAGTTTCCTGGTTGCTTATTGGTGGAAATCCATGCTTAGCAAATGCTGCCGTACACTAGGCAAATGAGAATGTGTGCGGAATGAGAAAAGGGAGATAAAATCATTTAGTTACCAGATTGAAAACTTTTGCAGCAATAATTTTAAAAATATGTTATGTTCGATAAACTATATTTAAGGAATGGCTCATCTTAAAAATTTGAAAAGTGTAAAAGTTGTTTTGCTTCTAATTTCCTTTGAAATAATAATTACTAAAAATGGGGTTGGATATTATTACCTCAATGGCACCAATTGGTGTTGCAGCCTTTAATATTGGTGGATTAACTATTCACTGGGCTCTCAATCTTCCTGTGGAAACTCCACTACCTATAGAAAGCTTGAAGCCTAATGGAGTGACATTGAGTCCTCCATAAAGAATTGCAGTGTCTTCGGTTCCTTTTGTTTTAGTTAGCCTCTTGTGAATGAACGACAATGTTAAGTATGAGATTATACATATCTATTATAATGGTGTTGACGTTCCCAATGTCTATCAGTGGAAGGTGTGAGCAACTCTGCGACTTCATGTGACAGTGCACCAAGGTTTAGTGTTGTTGACTCTACTATTGAATGCTCTGCATCAAAATTATATATTTTAGTAGGAGTGATAAATCTTTTAATCTACTGTCATTTTATTCTTCTACATGTTTATTTGAAGGTATTGGGCATTATGCATTAACAAATGGAGGTTGACTGACATCAATGTGATTCCTGATACCACTTATCAATCTCAATCGGAGTACACTGATGTGAGACTTTGTCTGAAAACCAACTCTAACACGTTTTGACATTTTCTGAATATACTGTGTCTCCTCTTTGTCTCATTATTGAGTAAGTTGCATTAGTTTGTTGTCATCCCTCCACAAGTGTGTTGAGCCTGGATTATAGCTTATGCCATTTGAAAATTCAAATTTGTCCCTCACTGGTGGGAACTGAAAAAAGAAATAAGGTAATATGAAATAATGCATAACATAACTGTTATAGGATACAACAATTGATTTCATGTAATTGTCATTCTTTGAATACGTTACGACCATCAGATCCTTTATCTTAAGAAGACTTTGTTCAGTTTGATTGTTGGTGCTATCTCTTAGTAGACTTTCAATTATTGGAGTACATGCTTCGAATAGTTCATGTCCACCTGCAGCTGCAAACAGGACATTACATGTGCTTGAAATTCACAATTTGATCTCTCTTGTACAATGTGACATTTGTTTAACTAAATTAAATTTGCTTCTACAACTAATGCAACCCCAATAGAGATTACAATACTGGGACTTTATGATCCTAGCATCGTTGATAACATCAGTGTTATCCTCATCCTTGATCTCATAATGCAGTGCTGTATTAATGAACTGTTCTCTCTCAGCATCAGAGTTTTGTCATCCCTGAATGTTCCAACACACAAGTTCGTAAAATTATATGAGGAGTATTTCTCAAGTTGATCCACATCTTTCTGCCAACCGCATAGCTTGATGGTTCCTGTTTGATCTTCCAGATTGACTTTTCGTAAGCATCAAGTTCATACTACCCTTGCATGAGCTACTTCTATAACTTTACGGCCAACATTGACCCACACAATCTGCTGCATCTAATATTTCTGATATGCTCCTTTTTTGGCTTTCTCTGACACAGGAACTTCTATTGTTCTGCGGAAAGGCTAAATCTCAGTAGTAGGTCTCACAATGACCTCGAGAATATCATTATAATCACTCTTTTTAACTTCATAGTTGGTAAGATGGACTGGGCTCTTAGCTGCACTAATGTCATTACATCTGCTGAGTTTCTTCAAGTCTGCTGAACCTAAAGATGTTGTCATAACTGCTGAGTGGATTTAACGCTTGCAGAACCACATCATGATGATGTTATACAATTTAGCAATTTTATGTATACACTTGGCATCTTACCTTGCCACTCAAACTAATATTAGTATCAGTTATATCATAAGTATATTACCAAATTGAACAACAAAAGCATTCAAAGAATTTTTAGATCAAATGCAACTTGCATGATCTAAAGACTGAAACTAACAAAATGTATGGCTACTTCAAAAGACGTCTCTGAAAGGATTACTGATGATATGTTGACAAAGAAATACATTTTGACAGGAAAATTGATAAATGGTTAAACAATTATCATGAATTATTTAGTGCCAATATGATGACTGTTCAATAATGGCAACAAAACAGGCTTTAAGACATAAACTTAAATTATGCTTGTGTCATGTTGCTGCAATACAAAGGAGTTATGTTTCTGAAACTGCAATTATAGTATAAATTATATTTTATAGACAAAAGATGTGAATCAATTCTTATTAAAGGGACAAAATGTCCAATTAATGATTGCGAGAATGAGAAGAAGGAAGATTATGTATTATGTCACATGCATGCAAAAATGCTTAAAATAATTGATTGAACCAAGAGAAAACAGAACAATAATAAACAAGGTATACTGACACAAATAAAATGTATGATGTTTAATTTTTTTAAAGATTGATTTTCAATATAAAGAATTTCAAGACAGCTGTAGAAAAGTCAGAATTAAAAAAACAATTTTAATAGATTTTTAATGTGAATTTGTCCATGTATAATGTGTAATGCATGAATTATTAAAAATTAATATACTTTAATATCAAAGTCCGGCAATATTTCTTTAATACTATACGATTCAGACTTATAGTTCATCACAAGCATTTCAATTTGCCACTCAAGCACACCAGATGGCTTGAACTAAAAAACTGATCACAATTAATTATTATATAGGCGGTAGCCTATATGTAAGATTAAGGTTGATTTTTCATAATGGCGGCCGTTTTTATGATTTTCAAACTCTTATAACTCTTTTATCTTACATTGCACGGCTTATAAATGGCTTAGATGAACTCTCCTTCACTGAGCGATTCTCCTGGTACCTTTAAAGTGGCCTGTAATGTAGCGGGAGCATTTCTGGAGAACAGGCCCAAATTCAAATTTCTGACAAAATTCTTCCGACTTTTTTTTCTTCTTTCATCTTCTTCTATGCACCGGATAATCTTTTAATCCAGTGAACCGCTCAAGTTGGATTTTGCATCATTCTTTTATGCTTGGGTCAAGGACCACACAGGTAGTTTCAAAAAGAAGCAAAGACAGGGAGCAAAATGAAAGACAAAATCCAGCTGCAGACACAGCGTGGGTTTGTGGTTTGATGCCATTTTAATTTATGCGCATGTGATCAGTATGAATATGATTAACCTAACCACACAATCATAACAGGATGTAATTTATCACATTAAGAAGAAAGAATGAAAATAAGTAAATAAAAGACATTAAAAATGGGAAAACAGTAGGAATTGAATTGGGAAAAAGTAAGGAAACAAGAGGGTACTTGCAAACTGGNGTGGTAAGAAATCCTACACCACTGCAGCAAAGATGCATAAAGGCTTCATATAGTTCTATCATTGTTGGCCATGAGGATGAATTGATATGCTTTTG
>NW_003546249.1:51022-94074 GCF_000090795.2 Amphimedon queenslandica | reverse complement strand
TTTTCCCATTCTTAATGTTTTTTATTACTTGTATGTAACTAAATTTATATTAAATATACATCATAGCCATGAAATTTGAATCAGAAATGTTAAAAATTAAATAATGTCATTATTATGTTGCCAAAATTGGACCTTTTGACACTCTTATAATAATACACAGAAGTATTGCAATTCAGTGGCTGACTAAAACTTATGATATATATGTATATATAGATATATAGCTAATTAAAAAACAACATTCATCAAGCACATAATTTGTGAACTTTTGCATTTATTAATTATAAGTGATGATAAAATAACTAATGAATTACCACATACTTGGTGGAAGCAGGAGGAGCGCCACACTACACTCACTATATAGTAATCAGAACATTAAAATCACTGAAGTATGTACCTATTAAATAGCAGCATTGTCTGTCACTGTGCATTGGGATATGATGAAGGTGAGCCTTAAGACTGCAACCAACTACTGGTGGATGGTTGAATTACAAAAGGATCAGCCACAATTTTTTGCAAGAACATAAAAAATTGAAAAAGGCAAGAATGAGTAGGATTCCGAACCACCAAGACAAATACGAAATGAACATCCTGCTCTCGTGACGCAAATTCTACTCTACATAGTACTTTTAATGTTAATATTTAAAAGTTATGGTCACCTTGCAATGTAAAGTAGAATTTCCATCACGAGAGTAGGATTTTCATTTCGTATTTTCATTGGTCATTCAGAATCCTACTCAATCTTGTTTTTTTAATTTTTCATGTTCTTGTTTGTGTTGACTTTTTTAATATTTATAATATTTTTAACGACCTGGGGGCGAAGCCCCCAGGTCGTTCCTATAATTGAATTCACCGTCGTGCTATGTATATATATATATATATATATATATTTATTTGTATGTCCACACTTACATTTCTTCTATACACGTTGTATTGGAGAAATAACAAGCCTTAGCAACCACCCGCCCACGCTCCTTTACGTGAGTGGGTGTGGTCACGGCAAACAAAATGGCGGCTTACGCATGGGACAAAGTTAAGAGCTTTCTAACAGCAAGAGAGCATAGAGATACTGTCTAAAGACTTCTCTAGAAGCATTAGAAGGTAGAGAGAATCTTCATAAGTCTTAATAAGAACCCAGCTGTACTTGCAAGGTGGTGAAATCAATTATAGAAATATTTTTTACCCTGTTACGCTTGTTTAAGTTACAATTGTGATACTTTTTCATTTTACACAAAAAATAAGTTTCTTTAATATTATTGTTATTGTTACGATTTTACAGCATGTATAAAATGTGTAGGATAGCACTGATTGAAATGAATAGATATGGTGAAGGAATATCTACTATACTGATGACACGTGAAATGAATACTATAGTCTTGATGTTAATCCTTGTTCAAGAAGCTCAATCTTCCCAGCAATCCTGTATCTATTCCTGTAGGTTCTTCCTGTTGTCATGATCATATTATCATTAGCATTATAACATTAATGACATGTAATTGTTTTGTGTTCTTGAACAAAAATAATTCATTACACACTTGATATACACAAGATTAATACTTTCTGTTAGCTGGAAACCTCCACTATGTATTGCAATATGATTCCAAGCATAGCTAGCCTCTAGTTAGGTAAAAAATACTTGCTGTTCCAAGTTCTGAGATCTGAGCATGCACGACCATGCTCAAATTTTTGAGCACATGCATCTTTAATTAACAAAATTGCAGCATGAGGTAAGCTGTTGCGATCCAACAGTCGCACTACCACTTCTTCCATTCTTTGAGAATGATTCTAGGGGACAAGCACCTGGGCACACCCTGTTGGAGTTGATTGGTGTACGAATTAGCCTTCTATCACCAGGCAAGATTGAGATATTGACTGACAACTGGATTGACAGGACTCGATGAAGACGAAGATTAAAAAAAGGTGGCTGAACAAAACAGCCGTATTGCTGATTTTTTATTCTCCTCTTAGACAAGGTTTAGAGCCACACTAGTGGTACCAACAGGGTCCTCTGGTTAAGATAAGGTCCTCTAAGAAGTCTGGTAAGCACAGGTGCTTGTTTTCTTAGTATATAGCAAGGCTGCAAAAGTAGTGGCAGCCATTCTGAAGTGGGGTGAATCCTACTTAGTACGCTACCATGTTACTAATTTGTGCAGTAAACCCAGCCCACTTACTTTTAATCAGGAATAGTCAGTACAAGTGGCGAGACTCAAATTTCTCTTAGACCATAGCTCAGAAATGTAAAGAGCTTGCTTAAAACTCAGGATGCTGAGTTTCTTTTATCAAAAAACCAGCATGACAGGTATTGATGTTTAGAATTAATAGTGGAAAAGTAGTAGGATTGAATTAGAAAAAAGGAAGAAAGGGGAGTTACACACTGGTATGGCAAAAAATCCTACACCACTGCAAAAAGATTATTGCTGAAAATTATTGTAATAGCCCAGAGAAATTACTTTCTATGACAACTATGACGCTATCTGTTTCATGCAGTGGTGTAGGATTTTTCACAACAACAGTTTGCAAGTTCACTCTTGTTTTTCTTAATTCTTTCCAAGTCAATACTACTACTTTGCCATTTTTAATTTTTTTTTTACTTGTTATCATTGCTTTTTCTTACATTTATAAACTACCTTCTGTTATGTTTGTGTGGTTAGGTTAATTATATTCATAATGAACATGTGCGCGTAAATTAAAATGACATGAAACAACAAACACACGCTGTAGCTGCAGCTTGATACTGTCTTCCGTTTTGTTCTCTGTCCTTGCTTCTTTTTGAAGCCAACTTTGTGGTCCTTGATCAAAACACAAAGGATTTTGTAATGGTCAACTTCAATGGTGTTGTAGTGTAAAAGATTATCTGAAGGATTACAGAAAGAATAAAAAGTCTAAAGAATTTTTGCAGAAATTTAAATTTTGGCCTATCCTTTATAAGAGCTCCCGCTAGATTACGGTCGACTTTCAAGGTACCATGACAATTGCTCAGTGACAGAGAGCTCATGTACGGCATTTATTAGGCTGTGCAATGTAAGATAAAAGGCTTATGAGTGCTAGAAAATCACAAACACAGCTGCCATTTTGGAAAAAAACCACATTACATATAGGCTATCACTTATATAATAAAACAATGGAACTAGATCTACATACATGTATACTCACTCTTGTATAATCAAATATGAATTTATGGGGGCAATGGTTTTCAATTTAGATATAATATACACTATTTAATAAATGAATCAATAATCATGCTAACTTTCGACATCATTGTGAATATACTGTATCATGACCATATATTAATGTATATTCATATTGGGTATACTCTTGTGTAGCCATGTCCTTCCACTTTGAAGGAAGGGCCATGGGTCTGCTTCATTACTTTTAGTTGATGCAATTAGAAATTTTATGCCTGTATAATTTGATCGGCAGATTGACCAAATATTTTCATTTAGTACTTTACAAAGATAAGTTGAAATGATGAAAGAATGACAAAACAGCCAGTTATATGACGTTTAGTGAAGGTTCAACTGTTACATCTAAAGAAGTTTCATAAATCTTGATACCCTTGCAGTTGGATGTGCATCTCTGTTATTTTAGTGTGATAAGTGTCAAAATGCAAACTAACCATATAAATACAATATCCAGGAAATCATGGTGACCTCACAATGTCTTATGCTGTGGCCACCGCCACAGGACAGACAGGACGTGGGTAGTGAATAGTGGTATGATGATTGAAACGAGCAACAGCACTTATTTTGTATGAAAACTAAAATTAGGCAATATAGAAGCAGTTGTTGCCTGTAAATTTGCATCATTGTTGTGCCTATTAGCATTCGTGGGAGTTTGGAATAGCTAAGCACAAAGGGAGCAACGATATGAGCCACAGAACGCAAGCACATTTGAAAATTCTGACAACAATATTTTACTTTTAGAGATTGAAATTAAAGCAATTATGTATAATGAATATAAATGAAATAGTGAACATCCATGACTCAAAATAAAAAAGTATTATGCATAAAATTTAACTTTTTCTTCATGGATTTAAAAATCTTACTTGCTCTTCATTGCCTCTGTTATGTGAATAAATTTTTTCATCGTATAATGTTATACACCTCCGCTAGGGATACATTGCTTGTGAATGACAGAGTCCCAGGGCCGCTGGCCTGAGGTCAAGGTCATACAACTGCAATGTATCACACATTGAGATGTTATCAACATATTTGTGTAGTAATGGGTGGGCGTATCAAAGGCATGTGCCAAGGCGCATGCTTAGTAGCATCACGGCACCTCATGGTAACATGGTAGTGATGGAGTAGAGAAGGCTCAGAAATAGGTACATTTATCAACTAAATCAGGCTTTATGCTGACATAATCGTACTATTTTCAATGTCTGGAAGAGGTCCATCACAATGACCCTGCTCTTGCAGACCAGCCATGTATCGATTGTAACTTCCCCAGCTATCTTATTTAGTATTGAGGCTTATTTATTCATTTCAACATTGGAAAGCAGTGAAACTCTACCTGCATGGATTTTTGCTCTATGAATTGATCTAAAATTTGCTGCACTCCGGAGAGTCACCACTGTTCCAACATTGTACCCACTGCTGGTTCCCACGTGCCACTGGGCCTAGGCCTGACTTTATTGCAAGCTTTATTGACAGTTAACTTTCAGCTTATGATACCTGTACAATATTGTTGTTTCTTACATTTTAATTTACGAGATTTTTAGTATCAACCCACAGGAATACAAATAAAACCACAGGGATTGTTACAAATAAAAGTTGTGTTACATCACATTTGTAACCACAGGCGGTGCCTTTGATATGCCCATCACTAATATACAATGACAATTTAATTGTTGTACCTCTTATTTCTCTATCTGTAAATAACTGTTCTTAAAAATAAATATATTTATTTTGTGTATTACTGATACATTACAAAGTTTACTTTATAGTTGTATAAAGATTAGCTCATTAAATTAAGTTTATTACCAATGCAGTGTACTGGTATGATTTTTACAACATTCTATTTTGTCTCGATAACTTCTATCTATTTAAATATCTCATTAGTGTTACCATTACAGTGTACTGGTATGATTTTTACAACATTCTATTTTGTCTCAATAACTTCTATCTATTTAAATATCTCATTAGTGATACCACCAGTATACCACTGGTCTGCGTAAACTAAAGTATATGTACAGGTGTTTGTCTAGAACTACTTCTATTGAGTGGTTTGTTTGTGGAATAATGTTCCTTTCTTGATCTCTCATTTCTTTAGTTCTCTGATAAATTATGTGTGTAATCATTTGTCAGATCATTAATATGTAATTGTAATAATGCGGTGACTCTATGTGCCTCTGTCCTTGTAATAAATTTCATATTTATGTTTGCTGTGCAATTGGAGTCAGGCTTTAACAGTTTATTTTGACATTAACAGTAATCATCATTATTGATAATAATCTTCATTATTTTATGAATCATAATTGTTATTATTTTTACTGTTATAAATCCTTGTCCACTTCTAACTCTCTATGTTTCTCTTCTTTCCTCTCTTAACTTAACCTGCTGTGAAATAAATTACTACTATTATTAGTATTGTTGTTGTTATTATTATTTTTATTTTTTTCTTTTTTTAATTTTTTAAATTGTTATAAATAATTTCAACATTACTATTAATAACAAAGAAGAACAAAATGATAATTTTAAGAACAAAACAATCTTAAGTTGTGATAATAGAATAAAATAAAGTTAGATAGAATTAATTAATTTTAGGAAATAGTCATTCAGACCAAGGTCGTCTTCAAAACTCAAACCCCTTCATTTTGTTCTCGTTCCCCTTATACATAAGTTAGTTGATTGAATGAGAGCAAATAAGAGCTTAGTTCTAAACCAGTTCAAAGTCATGCTGTATCTCCTGTACCACTTCAGAGCGGGTCTGTCAGCAAACGTTGCAAAAATATAGACATCTCAGGTCCAATCAAACCATCCACAGTTGTACACAAGGGAGAAAAGCTCACATGTTTCCGTTCACAGTGCTCACTGTATGTGGCTTTTTTCTCTTTCACCAGTTTCGATAATCTGTTCATGACTTTTGTCAATGACTCTTACATCAAAGAAGCATGTACACTTGGGCTGCCAGACATCTCTTCTATCAACATCAGCTCGAATTCTGTCAGAGGATGAGCTTACATTTACCATGGGCTCCTTGATGGTTTGACTCCAGACCATAGAGGAACTATCAAGAATAAAGTATCTGATTTCATTATGTCTCTCACCACCTCTTTACAATCTATGGCATAAAATGTTGTGAAATGGGTGTGACAACCATCACAGTTGGTACGAGTATTCAATAAAGGTTTTTAAGTACCTGAGACAGAGAGCATCTTTAAACTCATTGGCCTATAAATAAAAACATTCTTGCTGAATAGGAAGGGCATTGAGCCAAGATGATAATTATTGTTGTTATTTATTGCTTTTATTGTTGTTATTGTTATGTTATTATAATTGTTATTATTATTAAAAAAGGAAAATACTTCAGCAAAGCAAAAAATATTATTGTTATCATTATTATTATTATTACTACTAATATTATTTTATAGTATAAAACATGTTAAAAACACATAAACTTAGATGTAAGAGAAGCATTTTTATATTATTATTTGAAGTCAATAATTGATAGGAGTCTTGTTATTACTACTAGTATTATTACAAAATTCAAACACAGTTAATAGTAGTATGATTATTTAAAATTAATTACAATGGAAATAAGTGGCCTATGAGTCAAATAGAAGAGGGAAACAAAAAGAGAAACAGAAAATAAAAGACTTGTGTACAAGAATGAAAAAAGTATACCAGAATAAAATAATAACAGATTCAAACAAACAAGAATGATAAATAAATAAAACAAAGAAAAATTATAGTGACAACAATAGATAACAGTAACAATTGAAATAAAAATATTAAAAAAGCAAGTAATAATTAAATAAAAGGGAAAAAAAATAATAAATGAAACATAAATCAGATGAACGAAGACACGATTGTATCATCCATGCATTACTTCTTTGAATTAAGACTGATAAATGAAATAAAAATTCAATAGCTCTAAGATCTCCTAAAACATTAGAGATTCTGCGACCTAGATCTATTAGAAAAGAGACAGTTCTAGGTTCAAAAGAAGCAAGTGACTCAATAGCTACTGGAACAAAACAGACATGAGGTTGGAGAGATGAATAATTCGCAATTAATTTGGACTCAGCAAGTGCTCCAACAGCTTTAGTACAACATTACAGTATGAAGGAGCCAGAGAATCAGGGATAATATAGCATCCCAGTCCAATGGCCTAACACGAGACCAAGGAACTAAATTGACACCATTAGGCCTCTACCATCAGATCTTGATAAACTTGCAGGTTCAAGACTTGACGGGTCACCAGCAGTAGAAAAGGCCTTCTGCAGGACATCATTAACTGAAGCATGACAATGATGCTTTCCATTACCCTTCTTGCAATGTAAACAATGAGTACCTAATTCATCAACCTGTGCCCCATAAAGGCAGAATGAATAAAGCAATAACGTAGGAAGACCAAGCCTCCATGACACAGCAACCTTCGTTGACTGACTAACTACACGAAGACCCAATGAAGACAGGGAAAGTGCATTTCGCCAAGCGCCAGCTTCAGGAAGTGATACAGCCAGAAGCCTACCACAAACCTCATTATTGGTAACTGAAATCAAAAGAAATATGCTTTAGCCATAGGACTATCTCAAGCTTTCAGAATAGTACGATTTGTACCGATAGGCTGAGATAAATTATTATCAAAAGTAGAACCCCAATATTATTATTATAATCAAAAGTAGAACCCCATTGCTATTGTTACTATTATTATTATTATTAATATTATTATCCTTTTTATAACACTTTTTGATAGATTTATTTTTTCATGAGGTCGACCATTGATGACTGCTGATAGATATTTCATTTCTTAAATTTTTTGTAACAGTTAATAACACTAACATTGTTCAAATCTTAGCGCCAAATCAAATTATTGTGGCAAATAATTGTTGGAGGTAAATGAAATAGAGCATGCTCAAAAAAGGGCCAAACCTTGTCTCGCCTAGCCACTTAGGTAGCAAAGAGGTGGAGCGAGAGTAGGACAAACCAAAAGTAGTCGATATTGTCAAATTTAAGCTTGTGAACTTAACAGGTGATTTTGAGCTATTTTAATAGATTAAAATGATAATTATAATACATGAGTAATAGTGGCACATCTTTGTGATCTAAACGATCTTTCAAGCAATGTTGTGGAATCTTTTATGATGATGTAAGCAGGGTGAGCCTACGACAGCTTAGTATATTCTGATACTTTGCTGCCTAAAGAGATTACAATTTGAGAAAATTCATTTGAAACCAGCAAATATTGTATGACACATGCATTGCAAAATGTTTAGTTATCTGTCACAAATGTATCTAAAGCAAATTATGTAATTGAAGAGGTGGAGCTTTAACGTTAAGTTGTGCACCCGTAATACCTTTTGTCAAAAGTTTACTTAGACCTTTTCATGTATCATGACAAAGATAAATTTTTCGGTGGCTTATAATAGCCGTTTTAACATCATAATCCTAAGCTCTTTACATGTCTCTTTAGTGGCAATGGCATGTGCTATAGTGCACTCATTATAAATGTTATCATGTGACAAATGTAAGTAAATGTTACATAAGTAAGGATGATCATTCTTTGCTTGAATGAATAAATCCAATCCAACATTGCAAATACAGATAGTGACACACTAAAGCGAATCATTTGATGATATATTTGTAATAAGCGATTTTCAACCATGTTTTGCAAAGGCCTCTTGACTGGGTAATTAATATTCGTTTGACAACATTTTTCTAATAATGACAATAAAATTGTTATAAAGAATTAAAATTATTGTACCTGCTTAGATGTTGTTTGGACATAAGGACATTTTGTGTTATCACATTGATAGTTACTAAATTGCGATTGAACCTGAAGTGTGCCCATTCTGTTCCACGATCAACTCGAATTTGAAACCACACGCCATGCTCTAACACTAAGGGTCTATACAAACAAGTTATATTTTTACAGAAAGGTAATAACTAGGTAAATGTAAAAAATTGAGGGGCGAGCAAAACGATTAAATGACATTTCAAAATACTTTGTGATCAATAATGAACTGAAATCAGTGCAATAATGTTTACAATAAGTAGTTGTAATTGCTGTTCAGAGTAAACCTTTCGCTATGTTGTTAGCATCAACTTCTAGTTTAAGAGAATTGATCATCAAAAGTTTCTTTTCAATGGAATTTTTTATCAAAAGCAGTATTTACCAATTGCTTAAAGACATTTTGAAATAATGTCACTCTCCAATTCAGTGTCCACTTTGAGATGAATTTTAGCAATTGCTACTTTCTTACATCCAGATATTTTTGAATTTATTTTACATTCAGGGCACTGAAGTATGAAATCATTAATCAACTGCATTTTAGAGTGACAACTGGCAGTTGTAATATTCTTCACATGTCACAGAAGCTACTTCGCCCTCAATGATATTTACCAAACAAGGATTTGGTGGTAGTGATTCAGACACAACTTCTCCGATGTCATCTATTGCTGAGATTGTACTATCAATAGTTGCAGAGAAATACTTAATGTCATTAAACTGTTTCACTCTAACATCACCAAGATCATAGGAGATTCCTTCATTGAGTGTACCAACTTTACTTTCCCACAAAACTATAAGGGCAATTCCAGTTGCATCACTAACGGTGCAATCTTGTTTTGTCAATAATTTAATTTTAGAAGTAACTTGCACAGGTTCTTGAACCTTATATAGTTACTTTGATGCGTGATGACACAAGTTGATTGATTGCTAAAAGGTAGTTGTGAAAGTGATACATCACTCTGAGAAGTAGAATCCACTTTAAATTTTTTAGCTGATGAAACAATATCAGACATGTGGTTTACAACAATCTCTAATTTGTCTGTACTTGATGCTGACCTTTTCACATCAGAGCTAAACACTCCAACTGTACTGGTATATATCCTGCTGGGCATTCTTTATCTTGTCAAAAAGAGCAGTATTGAAAGAGACAAATTTTTTAGACCCCTAATCATTAGTTACCAAGCCATCAAAGTACTTCCTTTTTGTCAGAGCTTTGTTTCATGGGAAACAGTTTGGTGATGACACCATGAACGACGACTTTGGAGCATGTATCTTTTAGCTCTGAATCAGCAAGCCCCATGCTCACTGTGTTACTGAAACGGCCTTATCCTCCTTTGATGAGCCTTCCATCCTTAATATATCAGAAAATACCGAAAGGATTTTAAAGAGAAGAGTAATAATCACTTAGAATTGACTGGATTCACTGCACTTCTTGACAACTACTCTCACTCTCTATCACCAACAGCCATTAACACCTCACACGTGCCAAATTCTAATAAGCGCATGCTCTAATCTATAGTGAGAAGAAACCTTGGAAGAAACAAAATTTAAGAAGACTAGGATAAGACTCCGGAGAGAAAATGGGGACAAATATGTCTCAGAAATCTACAGATAGCAAGACACCCCTGCTACTAACAAGATATCTACAGATAGCAAGACACCTCCTGCTACTAACAAGATATCTACAGATAGCAAAACACCTACTACTAGCAAGACTTCTACAGATAGCAAGACTCCTGCTATGTCAAAAGAATTAAATACCCAACACGATAGTAAGATAATATTTTATTCAGGCCCAGCCTTTAATTCTCAATTCTCACTTTTATTGTCAGTGAAAACAAGAGAAGACATTACAAGACTACGTAGAGATGTTAAAGGAAATAATGATGCAGTGCAGAAATGAAAAAAAAAGTATGATAACAGAGAGAGGTATTGCATCCATTTAGAAGAGGAAAAGGCAAAGCTAAAAAGAAAAATAAGTGATCTCAAGACTATTGAAAGTGAACGAGTAAAGAAAGAAGATGAAATAAAAAGACAGGAGGAAGGGGAATTGATTAAGAGAAGAGTCAGAATTGAAGAAGTGCAAAGGATGAGGATACGAGCAATGTATAGTACTGATAGCAAGGCAATGCTGGAGTTAATAACTAAGTTAACTTTATAATACCGCTGTTGTATTACTGATGTTTTATTAACAAAAAACTCATTGAGCAATTCACTAATTATGTTATTACATTATAAAAGAACAAAATATAAAAAATTAGGATAATAATCATTAATTTTAGTTGCTTGCAGTGATGTTGCACCACAGTAACATCATACATGTGGTGATACTCAGCACCTTCGCGAATGTCTCACTGCTTAGCTGGCCCCCCTGCACCCTATCACCCGTGGGGCCTACAGTGAATTTTAAAATTATGAAAATATTATACATTATAAAATGTACCTCCAAAAGGCTTAAAATACTGTACTGGCACTAGAGCACAGTCACAGTGATAAGTCATCTTTCAATTACTTTCAGGCTCTGATTGTGAGAGATTTTCCTGTCTTGTCCTATGTGCAGATGAGTCTCCAAAATTCACATATTCAAATCCAATTAGTGACCACCACCCACAGCATGTATGGCCAAGAGACAATAATCTGACTCCTCATTTCATCTAATGACCACCACTCACAGTGTGTATGGCCATGAGACTCATGTCATCTAATGACCACCACCCACAGCATGTATGGCCAAGAGACTCCTCATATCATCTAATGACCACCACCCACAGCGTGTATGGCCAAGAGACTCCTCATTTCATCTAATGACCACCACCCACAGCATGTAGCTAAAAGACAAAAATGTGAAACTTCTGATCTAATAACCACCACCCAAAGCATGTATGGTCAATAGTTAAAGATTGCTTTGCCTTCCTATACCTAGACATGTAAAACACACTAAATGCAATATAAGATGCAGTTACCACTCACCTGTGTTTATGAATGGCATTTTAGTGATTCACTGTGTGACTGTTTGTTTTCATTATAACCTCTAGTGCCAGTAAGATCTTCATCTTGTTTTAATACAAGTATTGGTTACTATAATCTAGAAAAATAATTTGTAATAAGAAACTGGTAATAATAATGATAATAATAATGATAATAATAATAATAATAATAACAATAACAATAATCAATTGTATGTATAAGAACAATTTACAAGTATAATAATAATAACAATAGTTGTTTTGTTTTTGTGATTTTGATTTTCTTCCTTTTAAATAGTAATAATAATAATAACAATAACAATATGACTTTTTTCTTTTCAATATATCTCTGTTGTCTTTATTTGTACTTTAGTAATAATAATAATGATGAAACGTAATAATTATTTTCCAATAATCCCAGCTATGCTAAGTAATCAAAAGGAAGCATAATTTATGAAGTGCTATGGTAGCGTCTTTTTGAGTAAAATATGAGTAAAATACATGTAATGTGACATATCTCTGAGGTTTGATATCCAATGAAATATACGTCTTTTAGCATATAATGTACTAATGTTGGCAGAGATGCAACCTAATCCATTATGATACATCCTGTGTATCCTATGTAAAATAATGTGATGATAATGTCATCCACTCCCTATGCATTGATCCTCAGGAACAGGTGAAGTTTGTACTTCTACATGTACATCGATTAACTGTTCCTCTTCATTATGTACTAACTTATCTTCAGGAGGTGGTCCTTCTTGAAAAAAAAGTAGTCGTTGATCTTCTTCTTTCCTCTCCTGAAGACGTCTACTATTAGCGATGTTCTTGAGTCATTGGAGAGGAAATGGTGGCATAAACAGAATATCCTTCAACTTCCTTACTCTGGAGCAGGCGACAAATGTCAATTCACCACAGAACTCCTTCCCTACATCGATGACTACTTTGTCTAGAGTGAGTCCCTGGGATTTGTGGATCGTCACTGCCAAAGCCAGCTTGAGTGGTACTTGAAGGTGTGAACATTGACCACCTGAAGAAGACCAATTACGACGTACTGGAGTGATTGGTACTGTTCCATCATGCGCAGTTGGTCCAGTGTAATGATCAAACTGTACCATTGCAGCCACTGGGAAAGCAGGAGGTGTGATTTCCTTGTAGCAGATAGCTTCAACTGTTCCCATTGCTCCATCAACTAATCCCACTTCAACCCACAAGTTGCTAGTTAGCATCACTTTTGCTGATCTTGCTGGCATCACAACTGGTTCCAAGCCACCAGCATCATCAGGTGGAGCTTTGGCTGCATTGGCTCCAGTGTGTACTGCCTTAATGGTAGCAATTGGGTGACCACACTCACGTAACATAGCAACATTGTGATCAACAACAGCTTCAACAGTAGGGAACGGTTGAAGAGCATTTACATATGGAGACTGGTCCTGTACTCTAGTTGGTGTTTGCTCCATGAGGTGGTTCCAGACTTCTATTGTTGTATCTCCATTCCTGAGACACATTAGATTGTCACGAAATCTGATTTGATCAGGATCTTGTCCAGATTGCCTCATTACTTGGGTTAAAGTAAATGCTGTCTCAAACTGACTGTATGCTTTATACCCCTGGTCTGATAGATCTGATCGTGTGACTGTAGTATAAATGGGAAGGTCCACTACTGGTGGTAACTGTTCAAAATCTTCAAACAATAAAATAGAGCACCCACCAAACACAACTTGTGACTTTCCATGAAATGCTAGCCTCAGTCTACGGTCAATAACCAAAGGTCTTCCTTCCCATCATTGACATCTCATCAATGATGAGGTACTTGGTCGATGACATTTCATCTTGCATCTTTTGTAGATTGCTTCCTTCCATTTCCTTAAAGTCACCTCTCACAGGTAGGTGCAGGAGACTATGGAGTGTCCTTCCTTCAATAATAAAAGATGCCACTCCTGTTGGTGCAGCTACTCTGACACTACCACCCAACAACAACCACAAGCAGTTGATAAGGTTTGATTTACCAGTACCAGCTGTACCATTGATGATGATGTGAAGTGGTTCTTGACAGTTACTCTCAAAGTGCTGTTTGACAGTGGTGTACACATCCAACTGTCTTCCCTGAAGATTGTCTGGAGTAGCAGAGGTGGTAAATGGAGTGGGTGTGGTATTCTGTCTTCCCTGAGCAATGAAATTGGGAGCATTATCAATATCAGAATATGATCTTGCAGCTTCTGCCCAAGCATGCTCCTCCTCAGTTGTGTTGACTGGCTCAAGTTCACTAGTTCTTGGACTGATCAACATACATTCCTCTTGAGCTCTTATTTTCTGGTTCTGTTGCTGTTCGTCTTGGGATGTGCCCTACAAAAATATTGTTATCACAACAACTAACATACACGTACATGTAATGGAAGTAGTAAGGTTTTAGAAATGCATATTTTTAAGTTTATTCAGTATATTTAAAATTTTAACAACTAAATATTACATTACATGTACATGTACATACTTCATCTTCAACAGCAGCTGATGACTGGTGCTGCTGCAGTCTGAATATATCCTGTTCTAGGGATCTTGGAACATTTCCAGACTGGAGGAATTCAGCATAGGCTTCTGTAAAGGTGTCATAGGTACACTTGAGTTCATTGATATCTCTGAATGGCTTGCATTTCATCAGAGAGTGACGACAATACTGCTCATAGTTGAGGCCAGATGAATTAGGAGAACAGTAAGGTCTGGGAGTAACAATGACTTCTTTACTTCTCTTCTTTGGTTCATCACCAAGCTCCTTTGGCATAGTGTAGTGACAAGTAAAGTCGAGTATAGTGATGGCATTGAACTGTGGAGTAGTTGGACGTGACATATTGTGATCCAGCACAAAATGAGCTGTTGCCGTCTCTCCCTCTTGAGCAGTGTTTTCAACACTTCTAGAGCCATCAGGCTGTGAGTGAAAAAACTCCTTGATGCCTTGTACATAGGGAGCTGCAATAGGATTTGACAGGTTTCCTGTGCTGAATAGTCCCTTTCTCCAAAACTGTTAATGAGGAGCTTCTGGACAGCTCTGACTGATTTGTTGCCTTCTTTAAGACAACAAGCAATGTTGGCAAAAGTATCCTCAAAGACTGTGGTTGTGTCTCACTTTTGGTGACATACTTGGTGCAGTACTGAACAACCCTGTTCCTTGATAAAATTTACTGCATGTCGACATTAGCACACCAGGATGTTAGTTAAATGGGATTGAAGCTGTTGAGCATCCCATCATTACATGCAGTGAGTATTACAGGCTCCTCTTCAGTGATGATGGTCTGCGTCTGAAGATCTTTAGGATATCCAAACCGACACTCCTGCTTGCCATTATGTGTACATAGGCAGTAGGACCCTGAGCAACGAGTGTGTCGTTGGCAGGTAGCAGTTAAATCATTCATGTCTTCCTCGAAATCAGTTACTTTAGAGTAAGACTTAATGCAGATGTGTGAATCAACCTTTGCTGGTGGAGCATCACTGACATTACTGCCATCAGGAAGGACAGCAGGATTGATGGTAGACATGATCTTGTCAGCGTACTCAATGATCTTTTCCTTTGTTGACTCCACAAGATCAGGTGATGATGAGAGAAGGTCCTCAACAATAGCAGCATTGGGTAGCCAAGCTAGTCCATGTACATGAGGACTGCCCCGATGTTGACACTCAAACCTCATCCAGTAGTCTGTGGCTCCAAGTATACCAACATAGAACACTTTCACAAACCTTTGGATCCTGTAGGTAAAAAACCAATCAACTAGTGCAGGGTTATTGATCACTACTGTAGCTCGAGCTTGTTTGTCATCTGGATCTTCAGGACAGATGAAGTGAGCTAACTCAGGCCACTGGTGATAAGCAGCAATGTGAGTGAAGAAGATGGTAGGCAGTCCCAAAGTGTCTATCATAGCAATGAGCTTGTTCCTCTCCTTAAACCAATACTGCCTAGTGCCACGCAGACTGGTACCATAATGGACAACTTTGTTCGAGAACCTTTCACTTTCCCGACCGATCATGTCTCTGAGGTCATCTACAATAAGATGAGCTTCCTCTGGATGTTGCTTGATGTAGAATCATCCCGTCTCATTTGCTCTCCAACGCATTTCTGTTTTGAGTGCAAAGAAACGGAACCGAGGGTGTTTAGCGAATCTTCCGTCATCATCATTAAATGAGTAAAGTAGTCAGCAGTTTGGATAAGGTGAGATCTAATGCCATTGTAGTCAGCAGCACCTAGAATATTAATTTTAAAAGCATAATGTCTATGTATAGTATATCTTGTAACAAACCTGTTGGAAATAGAGTTGGGAATGCCATTGAGAACTATCCCTCTGTTGTGAACTCATTGATAGGAGTACCACCAACACTGGGCCACATGAGGGTTGATGACTGTGACTGTCCCAGTGCTTGTTGAATTGTCTCCCTCTCTGTAGCTGGAGGTGCTGCGTTGGGTACAAATGATGAAGAATAGTGATCTTTACTTGTACATGTAGCTTCACCAGATGTAACTTCAGCTTCTGATTGTACTGGCTGAACTGAACGAATGTCAGAGAGGTCTCCATCGTCAGGTAGACTTGCCAAGCTATCTTGATGTGAACAAAAAGAGTGCCTCTGATAGTAGATGTTATTGGCCGTCAACCATGTAAGAGCGTCTTCAACAACTCATCTACAATCATGAAAGTCTCTGTGATTCTGTTCCCTCGCCTTCCTAACAACCAGTACACTGATGTCAGTTGCTAGACGTGGTAGTGAAGTAGCAAGAGAGTGCACGTCTTGTGGAAAGTTAATAACATGTCCACTTTAGCCGTATTGTCCATGTGGGAGTTTATATATAGACATCACCGGCATTACAGCAGATATTAACATATCCTCTGCTTGTGGCAGTCCCTAATAAAGAAAGAAGAAAATAAAGTTTAGAAAATTAAAATTATAATAACAATAATTCATAATAAGAAGAGTAGATAACAATTAGAGGAGAGTGCCCTACTGTGCCTATACCCCCTGCTTCATCACGTCGTAAAATTGAAGAGTCACATTCAGGATATTTTCAGTATTTTCATTGAGTAGTTATAGTTATTTTCGAATAACTACTCAAAAATACTAAACATATTCTGAATGTGACTCTTCAATTCTACGACGTGATGAAGCAGTGGGTATAGGCACAGTAGGACACTCTCCTCTAATTATTATTTACTCTTGATGATAACTATTAATAATAATCTAATAAATATTATACCTGCAATTGTGCTGGCACTGTTCCAGGATCCATATTGTTGCCTTTTGAGAACAACTTTGGGATGTGCTGGTCATACACTCCATGACCCCATTTGGCTGAAAGGAGACTGACAGGTTGGGAAAGCTTTCCAAACGCATCTTACACTTTGAAGAAGTAATAGAGGAAAGTTTCATAAAGATTTAACATCTGTGTGTTGATAGGCAAAATCTCTTCCTCCTCTAGTCTCCGCAGCCCTAACTTTATTACCAGCCAGCCGTTGCTCTCTCTCAGCAGGGTCCTCTTGTTCTCTTCTCAATGCAATTATAGTTCCATCACCGCTAATTGCTGTTCTCTCTCAGCAGGGTCCTCTTGTTCTCTTCTCGATGCACTTCGAGTTCTATCACCTGCTAATCACTGTTCTCTCTCAGCAGGGTCCTCTTGTTCTCTCCTCAATGTAACTCGAGCTCTATCACCTGCTAATCGCTGTTCTCTCTCAGCAGAATCCTTTTCTTCTCTCCTCAATGTAACTCGAGCTCTATCACCTGCTAATCGCTGTTTTCTCTCAGCAGGATCCTCTTGTTCTCTCCTCAATGTAACTTGAGCTCTATCACCTGCTAATCGCTGTTCTCTCTCAGCAGAGTCCTCTTCTTCTCTCCTCAATGATGCCCAAACTCTATGAACTGCAAACCTCTGTTCCCTCTCAGCAGGTCCCTCTTGTTCTCTTATCCTTCGTATCCTGGCTCTTTCTCCAGTTAGGTGATCTTCTCTGTCAGAAGGAGACTCCACTTGTTGTATTTGGGCACAACGAGACCTACCTCTAGCATTTCTATTAGACCTCCTCGCTCTTCCTCCTCAGTCTCATTCCTTCTCTTCCCATCAAGCTCGTTACGAAGAAGTTGACGAGCTTCACGAGCATCTTCTTGTGAATAACTCATGTTTTAAGCTTCAGCTTCTCTTGTTTCTTAAGTACTCTTCAACTTCTCTTTTCCAGTTAAGTTGCTTTACTCTTACACATTGTCTTTGCACGTGGTACCGTAATTATCAAAATTATCATTTTGAAATGTGTGATTATTATTTTTTATAGACGCATGAATAGGAGTGACATACATGTACAAACAAACAGACAGACAGACAGACATACTCGACTCGATTATGTGGGGCTCGCTTTTGCTCGCCCCAATAAACCTGAAAAATGTTCATCGACTGCAACAGGTTTTTTAATAGGCAATGTACCAAAATACCGAATGTAACAATTTTTTTACTAAAACCATCGACTCCTATGTCGTAAAACACCGAGCATTGTCAATTTTTCATTCTGATCAATGTGAATCTTTTTGCCATAATAATATGCCAGATATGGAGTAGGATTCAGCAATCTCTGTTGAATGCAATCTGGAAGCATGATTGTTAGGGTTTACTTGCTTCAAAGAATTCACCACTCAGTTTTCCCCTACCTTGTGAGGCTCGGAGTCAAGTCATAGTTTTTGCCCATACTGATTATCCACCTATTAACAATTAAATTTCAGCAACAAGAAGTTATGGGTCACTTTATGAATGTTTATCTTAACAATGTCATCTAGTTCTATATTGTTAAGTCCAGATAGTTTTTTTTTACCAGCTTTTACACAAAAGTGTTAGACATTTCTGGAACTAAATGTGCAAGAAAAAATCAGCTCTTCCCTTACTGCTTCATAAGAATAGTCAATCCTAGACCTCACAAAATGCTTTAAATTATCCAGTGCCATTTTTATCTAGATAGTTCTCCTCCATTTGGCAGTACAGCTCATCCTCTTGACGTCACATGCATGCGTACTGAGAGAGTAATAACATGTCTGTGAAACTCGTTAGGGAAGGAGAGGAGCTAAGGAGCCAATAGAGATTAGATTGACCCAGTTAACTCCGCAAGCTGTGTGTAGTTTGTTTTCCGCAAGTTTGTATATTTGTAGTATGGCACCTAGCTTTGCGTTTATTTATTTCCAACTATAGGTTTCAATGGACATGGTTTGGCTAAGAGAGTAGAGAGGAGCTAGGGCCTCTTCTCCAACCTTAGTAAAACTTCATTTGATGTATCCAATGATGTTGAGTGTTTGATTGCAATGAGGACTTTAATTAATGGTGTTGGTGTTGTATCATCTCAGTTAAGTGGATCTGAATTTTCTGCACCCATACAGTCAGTTACTACGAGATCAGTACTTTGCCCAGCCAACCTGTATTTAATAAAAAAGTACAGATGGAGGTACTGCAAATGTTACAATATTTCAGGCTCAATTTTTTAAATGTACTGCAAAAGGTCAAAGTAAGTTTCCACCTACAACAGAACAGATATTTGTTAAGTGAATGAGTCTACTGTGAATGTACTCCATGTAGCAAAGGTCATGCAAGATAGCTGGTGAACTGAATATATATTGATCACATCTGATGGCTTAAGGATATACGATTCTGCAGGGACTTGAGGTCAGTAATAAATTTCATGAGAATTAATTTGTGCTAAATATTGAAAAATAATTTTGTCAAACAAGACCAAAAAAAATAACGGTATTATTTACCAATTTTGCAATTATTTTATTGGTTTGTGGTTCCAGTGCGGTAGTAGCCGTAAAATTTTTGCTGTTACTAATGATGATTTGTTCACATTTGGAGAAACAGGAAATGGGGTATCAGATGAAAGGGATATGACAGAACTGTCATCTAGTGATGATTAAAATCCCCAAATGAAGGAAAAGTTTGACAAAGTTAGAAAAGATAAAGTTTATTTTAAGGGATGTCATGAATGGTATGGGCCTTACTCCAGTATTGTGTTGGTCTGAGAGGGCACTAACTAACACCTGTAATGTTAATGATCTGGAGGATTTCATTGCTACAATATCACAAAGACAAGATAATCCTTGAATATACAACCTTCTACTCGATCTACTATAGACATACTCATAGTGTCTTAGTATTAACAATCATGATTACAGTTTTTGTCATTATTATCATTTTCAACAGAAAATAATTATCTTACTTATAAAATTATGCTTATTACCATTTTAGCAATAAGTTACTATCAGGAATCACCATTTTATCATTTGGTTAACAATGAATGACTTTTAAAATTTTTGCTTCCTTTTTGTAATGATTGTGTCACTTTCTGAATATTTTTGACTGCAAATGTAATGCGGGTGGGAGCCTGTTATTAATATAGTCAAGTAGATTTGTAATTATTGATATTGAATATTAGATATTGAATATCATAAATAATTAATCTTGAAAAAATTGGAATCAGGAAAACATCTAACTACTTTGTGTGATTAAAAATAGTTTGTTTTTAAAATTTAATCTTGAAATGACTTTAAATATTGATTGGGCACAAAATTCATTCACGTTGCCACCTACAGAGCGACCATCAACTTAGAGCAGAAATAGAATATTTCTCTAATGGCTCAGGTATTTCTGCTCCAAAATATATGCAGCAGTAAGGGTTACTTCCTAAGTTTTAATTTCTTTAGGAATTTCTTCACTCATATCTCCAGCAATGCCTTCGCAAAAATACAACTGGTGGAGATTTGCATATAAAATATTATATAATTAGACAGAAATGAAATATACATAATAAAAACACAAAGCATCCACTGCATCTATTTTCCAATGAGAGTACAGGATCCACATGCATCCAGCTGTGATGTCACGAGTTATGAATTTGTTATCTCAACAATTGCAACAGACCTATTGCATACAAAATAAAATTGTATTTCCTAGCCAAAAGAGACCCCTAGCTTCAACAGCTTCTTTCTTGTCATGACCCTCCATAATATCTTCTAATGTTGCTATTATAACTTCAAATGTAGTAAGTACTGCCTTAACTGCATCATGCCTACAGGCTTATCTAATCTTAATCAATCGCTTCAAATCCTTCATTCTTTAACCTGGACACATAATAGCACATGCACTTTTGAGCTTGACACAAAAGTATACGATGACAAAGAATTCGGCTGCACTGGACACATTTTAAACTGTCAACCAATAAAAGTTTCAGAACATGTGCTGTGCAGTGTATGTAAATGGCCTGTGGTGCAATGTCATGAATTTTCAGCTGCACAACGACTGCTCATAACACTGGCACAGTCCTAACCCAGTGACGCTAAATATATAGGATCTAAACTGAAAGCTGCCATTGTGACATGAGTATGAGAAGGTAGTCCATCAGCAGTAAGTTATGTGGCTGCAATAATGTCAAAAAATGTTACTTAATGCAGTAGAAACCAGCATCAAAATATTTTGTAACAATAGAAAACTGTTTCTTCCTAGTGATATTATATTTAGTTTCGTCTGCAAGTATGAAAAAAGAGGTTGCTTCTTTAAGTTCTTTTGTAATTTCGCCTTTACTTGTGTCAGCTATGATATGAATAACAAAGTTTTGCATTTCAGGAAAAAGGAAAGTTGCATTTTGGGGCCGTTTCAAAGTTTGAATAAAGCAACTTTATCATGCTGTGCCATCTAAAGTTTCTAAAAAATTACCTTGCTTAAATGATGCTACCCACACATCACGTCCCTTTTATGCCATTTCTTGATTGAAACAAAGGAAAAGGATCATGGCTATGAGTGCCAATTATTGCAAATTGCTTTTTACATTATGACGCAATATACCTAACACTGATGTTTCAGCGTACATCCTAGCCTGCTTCCTTGTGATCATTGCCAGTTTATGACTTGTAAAAATGTCATGAAGCATGAAAATTCCCTCAGCACCAAAGGTTTGTTTCCAATCCACTAAGCAGGTTCATGTTAACACTGTGTTTTTATCACTGCCTAATCAAAAAACGGCATGCAAAGAAATATGCTGTCTTCTGTAACAGAATATTAAAGTAAATTATACTGACAAACCATACTTGATTAAAAGATCAACTACTTTTTACCACATAAACATGAGAGATATCACGATTTTAATGGTTGAATAGGAATCATACTTAAACTACGGGCTATATCAGAAGGCATGAAACAAGTCACACTACTTGTGGAAGTGTTACTGCCAGACATTGCACGTCTATTGAAAAATTCATCTATTTGTATTTAGTTCTATTTTTAATTTTTCCTCCCTCCATTTACATGTACATATTTCTCAAATTTTATGTATTTGTCATCTATTATCATGTATTCAATAAAAAACTCAAAACCAGTAAATTTACTTCAAAAAGAATTAGTTATATAAGTTTCTCAGTGCTTGACTTGTGTGCTTATTGCTTAATGCAATTCTAGCCATACAAAAAAATCTCTTAGGCTGCAAAACTGCAGGCAATAGCCAAAAGTTGCTTTACTAAACTTGAAAATGGTGTCTTCTTTCTTTAGGTGCACTACTTCACTGGATTTGCATCAGCTGCTAGTCTTGGTTGATCAAGGAATGTTTGTATCTCCCCAGCATCATAATTAGTAGAGCTGCCGTCTGATAGATACAAAAGTGAAGTAATTTTAATTTTAAGCTGATTGGCTTTTGTTTAAACTTGAAGCAGAAACTGGAAGTGGCTGGGTGTTGATAGAACATAAGGGGTAGATATGACATGAGTTGAGTCAAAAAACACCTTCCTTTCTGTCTGGCAATTAGCAAATCATAGCTTAATCCTTGGGTCCAAAGCAGTAGTGGCTGTATTGATATCTGAATCAAGTACTTATCCAAAGCGACTCTCGGAACTATTAAAAAGGCGTTCACGCAATGCAGTGAAAAATCCATTCTCTCTGTGATTCATCTACTTAACTGTAATTTTAAGTGAGTCTACCACAGGAATCACAATTTTATGTACATGAATCTTCTAATTGTAAGATATTAGTTGCTTGCAAGTGATAAAATATTCTTCTGAGCGTCAGTAAAAACAAAATCAGTACAATTAAAACTTGATTAATGTCTTCCATGTGAAATACAATGTGGACATTAAGGCAATAGTGTAAATTCCAACAAGCATCATTTGCTAATGGAATTTTTCGTGACAGCATGAGCAAGATGAGTAGATTTAGAAGAAAGTGCAGACACACAGCTTTTACTTTTAAAAATGTAGCTTTTACAGTTCCATATCTGGCTAATTCTTTAAACCCAGCAACTAAATCTTAGAGAAGATCTTTGGTAAGATCTTTTTAAGATCATTTAATTTGATCTTTGATGACCTTATAAGTTCTGGTTTCAGTTTCTGGTATGACGTTGAGTTGTTCTATTAAGGTCATGTATGATCTTTAATTGTGATTTTGGTATGTTCAAGTATTATGTGCAATGACATATCACAAGTTCAAAAATGACTGTTAAAAATGTGTATATATTAGTTAGAGACAGAGATTTTTGACAGGAAAAAAATTATGTGAGTTACATTCTTTATTCCATTGTCAGCTAAATATTCATAATGTATTGAGCACGTTCTATAAGAAATGGAGTGATGATATATAAATATGTTACATTTACCTTGAAGTTCATGCCTAATATAAATCATATTGATGACTACCTAGGATGTCAAATGAATTTTTTAAAATAAAATAAGTATTTTTATTAGATACATGGTAATTAGCTCTAACACTTTCATTTCTATAATTACAGAAGTAGGCAAGAATGGAAAAATATACATGTTTCAGCACACAATGACAATTTATCTTGTAAATAATTATGATTAATATTCATTTCCAAAAAAAATTTGTTTAATCCATAAAAAATAGTAAATAATTGGATAAACTGTCGATTCCACTTGAAGAGTTGTTTAACCTGTAGAAATAATAACAAATAATAGGATTAACAGTCGATTCTACTGGAAGATGGAATCAATTGTTTGACCCATAGAAATAATAGGATTAGCAATTGATTCCACTCGAAGATGGATTCATTGTTTAACCCATAGAAAAATAATAAATAATAAAATGAACAGTCGATTACACTCAAAGATGGATTCCATTGTTTAATCGCAGAAATAATAATAAATAATAGGAGTAACAGTTGATTCCACTCAAGGATGGATTCAATTGTTTGACAAATAGAAACAAGAATAAATAATAGGATTAACAGTCGATTACACTCAAGGACGGATTCAACTGTTTAACCCATAGAAATTATAATAAATAATAGGATTAACAGTCGATTCCACTCGAACATGAATTCAATTAATAGCAATAAATACACAATTTTATGTGAAATATATTTACGCCTAAGAAACTTATTTTACATTATGACATACAGCCAACCTAAGTCTACTTCAATTACCAGTATACGTCACAATGAATCTCATGGCTATAAATTACAACGATATGAATTTTATGTTCTACAAATGGTATTTTCATTTCTGCTGTACATATGCCAACAATTGCTGTGCAATACTGAACTTTATTGTGTATGCATGAACTAGAGCTTATTTTGTCAGTTTGCATAGCAGTTTTAGTCACAGTTTTAATTTCTTTTTAAGTTCATGATATTAGTCCAACTTGTGATATGATTGGTCATTAATTTCCTTTTATTGCCAATGCCCTTTTCATATCAGTGCATTTTTTAATGCACTTGACTTTTATAGCATTAGACACAGCTCTCTAAATTCTTTCTCTTCTTAAACTTCAATGAACATACTATAAGTATATGAACAGCTTAGCAGTATAACATACCATCAAACTATTGAACCCATGCTTGGTCCAGTTAAGGCTTAACAATTGTGCGAGTAGTTTTATAACCAAAATATGCCACTTCCATTTCTGTTAGAAGAGCATCTATAAATGCAAGATCATACTGAAGACAATTTGGAGCACTTAAAGTTAACCAATTGACACCAGCTTCCTATGTAATTATAAAAATGCATAATTCAAAATCACTTCACATAAACCTTATAGAAACAAATTTGGAAGATTTTTTCTTGACATCAATCACTGATTGTCTCTAATTTAAAAATACATCCATGTAATTGTTATGAAATTTTATAAGGTAGTACTTCCCTTCCCATTATATTTACAGTATTTATAATTTTATCTAATTTTTTATTCATGGAAAGTAATTGCTCCTGTATCATTATGTACACACATATAATGTATGTTATTATTGCCACATCTTGACAAGGCATCTTATTGAAATCAACCAAAAAGGGAGAATCAAGCTTGTGAAAATTTTCTGTAAAAAAATAATTATAAAAATCTTAATTATAAGTGATAATATTTTACCCTTGGATCTGACATTGATTTATGTGGCTGGAAACTCTGTGCAGAGCCTGAAATTACATTCAGACAATGTTCAGACATTGTGTCTGAACATTGCTTAATTTATCTGCCATTCTACTAAACTGTCAGAGAAGGTTTCCCACAGGATACTAGCCAAGCATGCAGCTTTTGTAACTCAAAAGTTGGGGTTAAACCCAGTTCAGGGTATTTAGAATTGAATTGCAAGGACAAAATTCTCCATTTTTATACTTATTCCTGATACACATACATGTTTTATGCTGCGTAGGAAGTCTGAGCTGATTCCATTCAAATTTTGAATTTTGACCATTTCTTAATTTGCCCAAAATTTAGGCAAAAATTTGGCAAAATGAAAAATAGAGAATTTTCATAATAATTATTTCCTGATATTACTCAATCTGTGTCTGAGGCAGATTTAGAGGCAATGGGCCTTTATATCAAATTTAATTCTCCATTTTAATAGTTTTTAGTAATACGCATACAAGTTTTTATGGTGTATAAATATTGACCTTATTTGATCAAATTTAGATTTTTTATGAACTTCTAGTGTTGCTCCACATACCATGTACTCTTTTGTAGTGCTTGTCAGCTTATGAAGCTCATGCTCACTCAGCATGCTTTGTGGAAAACATTGTGGTGGGACAGGTTACTGTCTTCTAAAAGATTTGTTTCCAAAATTATATTGTTCAGACAAAATGTGACCATAATTGACTAAAAGTACCTTATGGTGGGTAGTGAAATTTGACTTTATAGCCAAAAAATCCAGCTTCCTGAGCTTTATTTATCATAGAAGTACTCTACAGGATGCAAAAATTTCCAATGTAACTTTTAGAAGCAATGCTTGTCCAAAAGAGGACTCCAGGATGATATTTTTCATTTTCATGATGAATTTAAAAATCTGCCATAAGGTACCTCTTGTCAATTATGGTCACAAATGGTACAACAATACAGAGTTTAATTAGACAATTGAGCAAAATGATGGAAAAATTTCTAACGTTTGACTGTTATTTCTGGCTCTGTAATATTATTAGTCATATTTACCTTCGAGGTACACAGTGTGTCAAATACAAAAGTGTCCTGTCCTGTAAAATATTTAATGATATATGGTTACATCATACATCTATTAATATTTACGACTACCTCTGAGGCGAAATCTAAATCTTTATAAACAAAAAAGAATTATGAATAACACTGGTAATAAGTGATGTTTACCCTTATTTCCGGGTAACGTACAAAATAAACCAGGTGAATGAGATGGTGAGGATTCAGCACCATCATATAAAATAAAATTAAAATGTAAGCCATATGTATTGTCACTGTAGGAGTTGAGTTACTTTGTCCATTTATACATGTAGCAAAAGCTTTAGTGCCACTGCACTACTACTTTCAAACTCAATTTCTTCTTCAGATATTCAAATTTAAGCACAATAGTTTATTACTCTGTTTCTTTTGATAACCAAATTCATCTTCATCACTATTAATACCTTTAGAAAGCAAAACGACAGTACATATATGTACATGTATACTTTTAGCTTACGATGAGTTTCCAGAACTTTCTCCTGATAGGGTTTTACCCTTTGATTGCCAAATTATTAAGTAACCTATGAACAAATCCCTTTGTGGCAGTTTATCCCCAATCTCCGATTCCAAATATTTTGAATGTACAAAGTACTCATTTAATTTTCCTCCTGCGTCGAATGGTACACCAAACTATAATTAAGAAGGAAAGGCTGACATTTATATTATTACAATATTTATGGCATGACTACTATTTTTTAGTCTGATATAGCTATAGTCTACAGAGTTTAAATATACTTAACATCCAATAACCTTTGCTTTGTTAGAGGGCAGCCTGATTCTTTTCTCTTTAATAGGCATGATTCAATGTTGACTACTGACTATCAGGCTCAGTAAGTGTAATACACTGGAATTTATATAGTAACAGGGAAAAAATATACACAATTTTAATACTCGAAGCTCATTAAGTTCTAAAATGGCTTATACGGACAAAAAATTAATTCATTAGACCTGGAAAGGCTTTCCTTAGTCTCCTTCAATTGCCTGTGGCACTGTTGAAGATTGCATGCATGTCATGGTACATTTGAACATTTTGCAGCTGCACTAGACAATAGGAAATCATACATTGTCATAGATAATCCATGGAAGTGCTTCAAAGTAAAGAAAAGACCTCTGCAATCCTTCTGCTCCAGTGCCAGAACTACTACTTGGAGGCTAGGAAGAGAGCTGGATCTCAGAGACCACTCTGAAGCAAGGGTAGCACTTCTTTCAAGGCTCAAAAGCATGTAAGACCAGGAATTGTTGAGCCTGATACATCTAGTAGTGATTTATGTCCTGCCTTTGTAAAATGAGGTAATAACATATACTGTCATGTACTTCAGCAATAACTTAGTTTTTTCCAGGAGACATTAATGATAATGACAGTAGTGATAACGAGCTTGATCATAGTTGAACAGATGTATCAACTGATGGTAACTTAAAATGTAGATATACAATTATTGTATTACTTGTAGTAACCAATAAAATTGATGATGTTTCCAGTGAATGTTATACAAATGAGATAATACAGAATATCAGAGTTGAACAATAGTGGGAAATGACACGCCATAGTATTCATTCTTGCTCCAATTATGAATTTGATCAGATGTTTTACCTAACAGTGATGACAACAATGGAGATAAGTGTGACACTGATGACAATAATGATGCTGTTATTGGAAGTGATATAATGATATTACATAGATCTCAGTAAATTTCCTATCTTTGCAACCATAATTACAGATAAACACTTAGGTGAAAGATTTTCAAGTATTTACAATAAAAGTGACCACACTTTGAGCAAATTTGAATGTATTGATGAAGGTACAGCAGGCCAAAATACTTTAACAGGTTAATAATACCAAGTATAATGATGTGTATAAAGATGCATTGCCAATCTGCACCATTGTATCAAGGGAGTAGGATCAATGCAAGAACAAGTTGGTATGCAATGATGCAGTTGCCTTAATCATCAGTCATATAAGGCTATTAGAGGAACTCATTGCATTTATGCAGGTTAAAATTTTACAGCTAGATCATAATCATTATGGCTTTGTAGGTACATTGTCTCTCCCCAAATAATCTTTTTTCCAATCTTTATTGCCTTAAAAAAGGTTTTAATGAGTTTAATCAGTGCATTATGTATCATTATTGTTCATATTGCCATGAAATGCAGCTATCAGATAAAGAAAGCAAGGAAATGCTCAAAAAGAAGCTGCAAAGGTACAATTTGTGATTTAATGGTCCTTCCAATTGAAAATAGGCTGAAGCAATTTTACGGTAAGACACAGTTGCTCTCGTAGGAATTTATATTCTCAATGTAGGAAAACATGATCACTTCCACATCCATGTAAAAAAATGCAGATGCTGGCTATATTTAAGACATACATGATTGGAAGGCTTTTGCTGACTCAATGTCTATCAGTAATTTTTTGTCATCTCATCACAACACTGGTGTAATTCAATCAACAGATGGCATTCCTGTCTTAAATCTTAAAAAGGGAGACTTTGGCCAGTATACTTAATGGTAAGCAGTATCCACCCTCACTTGTGTGCTTAAGCTGAAAATTTTATTGTTGCTTCATTATGGTTTGTTCAAACAAAGCCAAACACAAACTGCATCTTCTAAGTAGCATAGCTTCACTTGACAAAGGCATATCATTGCAGCAGGGCTCATCAGAAATTATTATTTGTGCAAAGCTCATGATGGGGATTTTGATCTCCCGGCCAAAGCTGCAGCTACCAATACAAAGCAATGCAATGGTGAGTACGGTTGTTTTGATTGTTTGAATAGGGCTCGTATATACCCTCCTGATGATCACCATTCAAGGGAACGAAACCAAATGAATGGGCAGTAGAAGCTGAGTAAAATCAAGTATGCAATTTTGGTGTTAAAGGTTAATCTCTTCTTTCCAAATTTCTAAGCTTTCCTCAAGCATCTCTTTAGATTACATGCACTCAATTCTTGAGGGTGTGTACAAGCAGCTTATGGAATTTCGGTTTGAACCACGTTTTCATTCTGAGCCATACAGCTTGCGTAAGCACATTACAACTATCAACAAAATACTTGCTCGACTGAAACCTCCTAATGAAGTCCACCAATCTCCAAGATCAATAGAAAATATTTCTTTCTATAAAGCATCAGAGTGCCAAGCTTGGTAGTGCTTTTATTTAGTACCTGTGCTTTCTGTTTTTCATCCTCTAGACACTCATCATCTATCACTTTTAGTTTCTGCCATGCCTATCTTGCTGTCTGATAAAATTTTAGTAGGTGATCTACACAATGCATGTCGCATGCTGTCAACTTTCTACCAGTCTTCAGGAAAGCTTTACTCACCAAGTATTTCTACAGCTAACATGCATTCCTTAGAGCACATTGTAGGACTAGTTCAATTTTGGGCACCATTATAGACATATTTGATGTCCCAATTTGAGAACCTCAACAAATACTTGGGTAATAAGTATCATGGAACTCAGAAAATTGTGTACCAATTGTTATTTCAGATTCAACTCTGCCAGATGCTGCCAGATAAATTTCAAGAGTTGAGTAGGTTTGAGTCTGCAGAAACACAGAAATATATTTAAAAAGTATTGCATAGCGATCATAATAGATGTAACATGAATAAAATACACCCAAATGGTTTTGAAATAGGAAAACTCTCTCCGCATGCATTAACTGATAAGGAAAAGGAAGTAGCCTCTTTACACAACAATAGTCTTGGCACAAGCTTTGTTTATGTATTTTATCAATTAATGTGGAGCCACATAATTTTTCACAGTGAGAAGCATAAAGCAGCAATGGTTGGATCCAGAAAGAAAACCATTTGTGCAAATCAAATGTGAAATGGGAGCTATGGTTTTGGACAAATTATCTGCTTTTATTTGCCCAGTAACGCATTACCTTTCTGCATAAAAAAAACATTTGCTATTGATGAAGACGCATCATCATTAAGAAAGTTACGTCCCATTCAGTATAAAATTATTGCTGATATTACAGCATATTGTTGGCAAAATTATTCATCATGTAAAAGGCGATTCTACACAACATTTAGTTGCTGTACCTTTAAAAATATTGACAAAAAATGCATTTTAATAAACATTCCACTCCAAGGACAAAGCACAACCTATATAATGTCTTTGTCTAATACTTATGAAATTCATTAAGCTTAATAGTTAGATCAAAGCTTGTTTATTAAAAATTAATTGAGTTTATAACCAGTTCAGTAAACTAAAAGAAAAACAAAGCAGGTGAGGAATTAACGGAACATATAGAAACTAAAGTAACTAGTCATTATGTAGCTTGCAGTGTACAATAAACATGTAGGATATGAAGACACAGAGATTTATAGCAGCAAGAAAATGTAGAAAGAAAAAATTTAAACAATCAACTAAATCTATGACCTCTTCTAAAATGAATTCTACTTGTGAACAAAATGGTGGTCACACAATTGTGCCAATGGCAGTGTAGCTGCTGAGCCACTAGTTATATCTGTAGGGGGAAGAACAAAATGTTAATCAGTTAGATCACTAAATTGCCATCAAGATACTAATAGTTCTTTTAGGTCAGCTAGTTCCACACTGCCAACGCCAACCAGATCACATCTGGAAAATCATGACATTACTAAAGATAGTGATATTATTGATATTCCTTTTCTCACACATGAGTTAAAGAGACAGTCATCTGATGATAATTTTGATGGGATTACACATACAGAAATTATAAAACATTTAAGGAAGACAAATGACAAATTATTATCACAAGCATTGGTGTACAAAAGGAAGTGTGAAACATACGAGCGAAAGTTACATGAAGTTAAAGCAAAGAGTAGTAGGAAAATTACAAACATTAAAAAATTTTATAGCAATGTACTAGTGGCTATAGTAGGATATCCAATATGTTGAGGAAATCATTATCCTAATAGTCATAAAACCTATACGTACACTATAATTAGTAAGTTTATTAGGTTGCTATTGTATAGCAGCTAGGCTTATTATTGGTTGTATTATTAGGCCTATTATTATATTGCTATTATCAATAAACAGTTATAAAATTTATCCATACATTTTATTATTTTTGTTATAAAAATCATGTGTTTGATTTGTATGAAATCGGTAAGCACACAAAATGTAGGTAATGATCACAAAAAGTAATGTCATCAAGTTCTGGTATGACACATCTTGATAGTATATGTGACCATAATTGACAAAAGGTACCTTATGGCGGGTAGTGAAATTTGTCTTTCTAGCCCAAGAAATCCAACTTCCTGAGCCCCATTCATCATAAAATTACTCCACAGGATGCAAAAAGTTACCATGAAACTTTTAGAAACAATGATTGTCTAACAAAGCACTCACAGGTTGATATTTTCCATTATAACAATCATTTTTAAAATCCGCCATAAGGGCCCTTTTGTCAATTATGGTCACATATAACTCAAAAAATCTTAAGTAAGATCTTGCCAGATGTACCTTGTCATCTGTTATCCTGGCCTCTCTTATAATAACAATAAGGATCAGATAACATCAAGACAAGAGCTAATCTAGTTCAAAGACCTACGTGTCAAATGTGATGTTGAACTAGCCTCAGAACTCTCAAAATCATCAAAAACTTTGTATTATCAGTAGACATCTCAAATGCACATTTCATGTTCGAGCCATTATCAGTCACTACCATAAACCAAAAAATCCCATATTTGTCTGGTTCATTCTCAAATGGTGCCCTGAGTCTCTTAGATGTGTGTGGTGGAGGTACTTTAAAAAAGAATACAACAATTTCTAAGCGTATCTTGACAAATGAATGGAATCGTAAAGCCTAAGAAGCTTCTACTGTCAGAACCAGTCCAAAATCAATTGTAGCCCTGGGTTTTGCGATTGACTTTGTAATATCATCCAGTAGAATCTTTTCTTTTTCACACATTGAAATTAGCTTTGAAGTGACAAAACAAGAGATATAGGTTGAAATCCTGGTTCCACTATCTTCATGAAGGAAGGAAAGCATTCCTTTTCAACAAATTTAATGGAGAGGCCACGTTCACAACACAACTGCATTAGAATGGAGAGGCCACGTTCACCACAAAAATGCTTCACAATAGCAACAGATATCTTTTCTTGGATAGCCTAAGTGAAGTATCATTCCTGAAGTTTGTTGGATTGACAGTAATTTGCTTTATCGAGCTTGTATTGACTTAATTCTTTGGGATGGCTTGTTTGTAGATGCTCTAGCAGGTTGCCTTTAGATGTAAGTGTGTATTTGTAGTGCCTTAAGCAATGTTTGCATTTGCCAATACACATGATGGAGTATCTGGTGTCACAGTAGAGAAAAAAATCAGCTTTTTTTCAAAAAAATCACAAAATTGGATTTTTTGATTTTAATCGGATTTTTATGTTTGATTTTATTAATAATAATAAATGAATGTTAATGAAAGAGTAATAACTAATGTTAAATTGTTTAATAGTTTGTATAAGAAAACCAGTTTTCCAGCCTTTTCTGTGCCTAGATGATTTCTTATTGTAGAGTGAACAAGACCAAATGTTGAAAAAATTCATTCCACGTCTGCTGATGAAGGACTTGATGTAAGCTGTTGAGCAGCATCTACTATAAAATCAGGGATTTAATCCTTCAGTGATAACCACCAATCAACAGCTTGTATAAAATCAACAACATCATTGAAAATATAGCATGGAAATGGTCTATCTTTTGCTCGGAATTTCAATGTGTAAGTTATTAGCTCTCTCCCATACTTCTCTTTTGCGAACTCCATTGCAGACTCTTTTCTTCAGTCAGCTTCTCTCCTCTGTACTTGGGATGTATTAAATAGGCAAAAAAGTGCGAAAGTGTTAATGCCTGGTTATATCACATTGAAAAATGTGCAAGAGTAGACCACTTCATTCCAGCTAGATCCTCTTTTAAGGCCATCCATTCAGCAACTGCTACTGCAATATTAGTACTTCCACCCTGTCAGCGATCAAAAGTAATGGAGATAGATTGTAGTCGTTTTATTAAGTCTTCAATGTTTCGTTTTAGGCTCAAATCATGGACTTTTGCTGATGCATTTCCATCAATTTCTTCACGATTTTCTTCACAAACTTTAATGAAAACTGGCAAGTTGCTGATATAACCTTGAAGGCAATGTACCAAGCTGTTCCAGCAAACATCCAACGCAAGGGAGATTTTTAAACCCCCTGCTTCTCGGTACTTTGCATTAGCAAAATACACATACTTGAAATATTTGACAACTGTGACAACATGATCCTTGATGCCTGGAATGGAAAGGTCCTTGGCGAGTAAGTTAAGAAGATGTGCAGAGCAGCCATAGGTAATTACATTTAGATTGTCCTCTTTTTGTAACTCAGTTCTCATTTTTGCTACATTTGCTGCATTATCTGTTACGACACTTCTAACTTGGCATCCAAATGTATCTTGGGATTCCACAATGGCATTCTTCGCAATGGTAAGAAGGCAGTCTGCTGTATGCGATTTCCCTGATGTATCGACTGTCTGCACTAGGAATGAATCTCCATACTTTGTGTAAAGAACGACACAGATAATTGGCTCATTGCGTATGTTTGACCACCCATCTAAGCTGAGGCAAACAGTTTTACCTTGAAGCATACCTTTACATTTTCCTCTTTCCTTTTCATATACTGTATCCAAAAGAGTATTTGAAACATAAAACCTTGAAGGTGGAACATACCCAGGACGAAGTAAACTGGCAAGCTCTTTAAACTCTAGATGCTCTACTTACCTAAATGCTAAGTTAGTAGCATAGATATACCTAGCAACTTGCCCATCTAATTGCTTTTTTCTGCACTACTGGTCGATACAACATTTTTGTCAATTGTACTATCTCTACAAAGTCGTGGCTTCTTCACAGGCAGTCTGCTATCAGATCTTTTCTCCTGTGAAGAAGTAGGGGTATTAATCAATGTGTGGGATGAAGATGGCTGATTTATCGGAGAATAGGAAAGAGAAGACACATCATGCTGGTCTGTCATAACAATATCCTGTGTACAGTCACTGGAATGCTTAATCATGTGATCAAAAAGACCTTGGATTAGCTTGAGGCATTTTTTACATTTAGCCTTCCGTCCTTTACACTAGCTGTATCTAGGTGTTCATAATCATTTCAAACTGGATGGAGTTTCCTTCCTGCACCTCTAGTACACGTTTTATTCTGAGATAAGTTTTTAGAGTTATACTATACTATATACAATGACAACCAGGTATGATGCAATAGATTACATGATTGCACAACCAGGTATGGTGCAATAATCAATGGTACTAATTTTTTTACCTAATAAGTAGAAATTGTTTAACACTCAAAACATTGTACAAAAGTGAAACAGTGCTATATACATCATTTTATTGTCATTGATTTATATGATTTGTATGTTATGATTTAAATCATGATTTATATGCTATGATTTAAGTCATGATTTAAATCGTAGATTTAAATCAGTTGATTTTAATCAAACAACCGTCTCTGGCGTTTCTCGCAGAGAGATGTCATAGTTAATGCAAATCGTATCTCCCTGTCCTTCTGTGGTAGATTTGTCTTCAGGATTCTCACTCTCAGCACAAACCATGGCAGCACTTGTAGCCATAATCACTGCACATGTTGTATATTGCTACAATAATAAACGGTGTGGTCTACATGATAAGTAAACAATATTTATTTAATCTACTTTAAAAACCGTGATGTATGCACTTGTATATATTTGACCATAAAATATCGTCTACGTACTCATGTATCATGTATACACATGCAGTGTCTGGTTACTGTTAATTGAGGCATAGGCAGCTGCAGACCCAGGCAAGCACAGGCTATGCCTTGGTAGCTTTTAATCAAAACCACACCCAAAAGTTGTGTTTTGTTATTATTAGCAGTGAGATAATCATTTTTTATCACCACAACTGTTTATACACAGTATCAGTTCATTTTTTTAGTGTGGTAACTGGTTTGTGTCAGTAACTTTCAGTCATTTAATTAATTAACCACACCCCCAATTTTATGAATAATTAATGAGCCTGGGTAAATTCAAAATTCTGCAGCCGCCTATGAATTGAGGAAGTGCTGGAGTCTGTCAAGACACTAGTACAGGTAGGCATATTACATTATTACATTGATCTTACCCCATTATCAGACATAAGGTCTCTCCCTCAGGACCACTCCTCTACATAAATTAATCAAAATAATAACTAACACAATTTAATCATTATCTCTCTCTATGACAATTCCACCTTGACAATGGAAGAGGAGGCCCTGCTCAAATAACAATAATAATAATGAGACAATCATAACCACAATAAAGATGAAGAAAAACAATAATATTTGATAATACATCCTACACATCCTAAAAACAAATATTACAAAAGTATAATAATGTAATTAATAATATTATACAAATGACAATGAAGATGTATGCATGTACAACAACATGAAGTTATCTGTTTCACTTAAGAGACCAATGCCTTCCACACCAACTCGTATCGGGGAATTTCTGTGGAAAAAGGGAGATACGTTTCAGATTAATTCTAATAAATGGATCCTTAGGTCTATCCACCTCAGATGATGCTACGTGTCCCAAATAATTTACTTTGGGCAATGCCATCTGGCAGTTCTGAAGGAGTTGCTTCAGTCCATACTTCCCCAGTCTTCCAAATACTTGCTTCAGTTTTAATCTGTGCTCATGAAAATTCCTTTAAAATATCAAGATATCATCAATGTAAGCATTACAACAGCTACTTTGTCCAGGCAGTATCTTCTGTATCAATCTCTGGAAGGTGGCAGGGGCATTGCAAAGACTGAAGGGCATTTAATTGAAATTTTAGAAAGAGATTGGTATTATCTACTCAAACTGGAATAGACCTTCACGAGTGAAAAATACAGTCTTTTTTTTAACCTCAGGACTAATTAGAATGTGCTAGTATACGAGCATCAAAGACACTTCCTTTGGAGTTGGTCAAGTAGATCATCTAATCGTGGGAGGAAAAACGTTTTTACGGGTGACTGCATTTATACATTGGTAATCCACACTATAGCTCAGACCACCATCGTTCTTACTACACCACCAGACTCGCCCACGGGTTTGTTGATTCCTTAATGATCTACCAATGCAATATCTCCTTCACCATAGCTGTGATCTTATCTCGCAGAGCAAAGGGTACTCAGTAGGCTGCTTCTTTAATCAGACAACTATCTCCAGTGTCGATAATGTGCTTCACCCCTTCAACCGATCTTTTTTCATCTCTCACCTCTCCTCAGCTGTCATGGGAACGTGTTCTTCAGCAATGATTACAGCAACAGTCCTCTCCTCCTCAGGGTTATTCGCATCAATAAGTAAGTCACCACCACCATCAGTCCTTGTCTTGGTGATGTAGCCCAGTTGCAGGTCTTCTCTCAAATCAATAGATCTATTTGTCAATTTTATCACTGGCAGACTCAACTTTTCTTTCTGTACCTTCACCGCTGCTGCTGGAAGAACTACTAATTCAGTCCTGTGTGGCTGGAAATGGTATAACCCTTCAGTTGAATCTATCGTTAACAGTGGGACATCTCCACTCATTGCTGGGATCTACTCACTTTTTAATAACTCCACAGTTGATGCCACTGCGCCTCCTGACTCTGCAAGCCCAGCCTCCATGTTTGCTCCCTTATCTTTACATCACTGGGAACAGTCAAAATACCTGAAGAAAATAAGAGGTTTGTACCAAAAATACATGACTCAAAGGTTTTTTGTTCAGAGTCACCATTAATGTACACCAGTGTCAGCACTTCCACTTGTTGGCTACCTCTAGCTTGGCAACTGCTCCAATTCTGAGGGGCTGCTGATTATATAATCTTGTAATATCACATCCGGTATCTCTAGAATGTTGCCAGACAGCTTAGCATCTCTTGAGATCCTGTGGTACAGGCTAAGTGTCATCACTATGGCTGATCAACCAGAATCTATTAAAGCCTGCACTGGTTATCCTCCTATTTCGACATCACAATAGTAGAGTGGACCCACAAATCTTATGCTATGTTTTAAGTTAGAGCTCATGCCAATCAAATTTGGATATTTTTTGAACATTTGAAGTCACTCAAAAATCTGGCCAAAGTCCCTATAATACTATAGTACGGGATTATCTACCAGAACTGCTCTCCTTTATGGAGTAAATCTGCAACGACCCATTAATGGTGAAGATCCTCGCACCTTCTGTCTTCACTTTGCTGATTCCCTCCTGATTTATTATTACTAGCATGAGCTCCCTTTGTCCTAGAGTCTCAGTTGTCTTCTTCATTGGACAGTCATGACTTAAATGCCTGGTACTGCCAGAACGATGGCACTTCAATGTTGTTCCTTCCTTACTTGATTTAAGGGGCTGATACTGCCTAATAGGATTTGAGTCCTGCGGCATTTTTCAGGGTCTTTTCCGCTGACTGCTTCCAGATGGATGTATCTTAGCTAGCTGCTTTGCTTGCTCCTCCATGCTCCTAGCCTGGTACAAAGCATTAATGAATGTTTCAGCAAAGGGTACTGCTTTTTTTGTCTTTTCAACAGCAGTCCTTGTATAAATAGATCACGCTTCAGCATCTCACATGAACTCTCATCCATATCCTGTCAGCATCAATACCTCTGTTAAAATAGCCACTCAAAGTCCTGTGCAAACGTGTGAACAGATTCATGAGTATGCTGCCTTCTCCCTATGAGTTTAACTGACTTGAGTGCTTTTCTACCAGCTGGTGTCAGTCTCCTCTGAAGCACTTCCATAGCATCCTTTATTATGATTATCTGTCACTTGGTGGCAACATCAAGTACAGCCTCCCAGCTCTTCCAGTTAGTAGTCGTTGCAACTGCACTAGTTTCTTGCCTGAACTCTACTTGTACAGTCCAGCAATTTTCTCTAGTTTATGGAGCCACCGAGGAAGTGAGACATCATCCTCAGTGTGCTTTCCACTAAATTTACTTAGCATTTCACTCAGCTTAATTGCTGATGATCGTGAGGACGGTAGAGGTTGAAACATAACAGATGGAGTATCATCTCTAGAGTCAAGAGCTCTCTCTTGTTGTTCCTGTAGACTGTTAATTTTCTTCCTCTAAAGTGAAATCAAAAAGTCTCGAGAATCCAAATCATTCCTGTGCGCATGAAGCATCTCCTGTCTGAATGGTTCTATCTCTCTCAAAACAGTGAGTTCAGAAATTTGCTCTGCTGATCTAGCCACTAGTGAGCCTCCTCAGTCTGGTCCTCCAGTGCTTAAATATTTGCCTGCGCCTCATCTGATGTACAAACTCAAGTGCGTAGCTCCTTTACTTGACCTTCAAGTTTTTCAGATATCTTCTCTAGCTTTCCTTCTGGACATCTGTTTTTAAAGACTCCGTTCGGGTGCAAGCCTCATCTAACATAGCTTTAAACTCAGCCTTTGGGACCGGCATGTTCACTAGTCAACTGAAGCAATCTGATTACAAGTATCTCAGTGGGGTCTGCCCCCTCTTATATTTGGCAAGTGCTTGACTGCCACGCGAGTTGACTAGAAGAGAAACAGACTTTAACAAACAATCTTTTAAAGACGAACTTTGTCTCTTTTACTCCGTTATCACACATGGTGTCTCCCTCAGGACTACACCTCTACATAAATTTATTATTGAAATAATAACTAACACATTTTAATGATAACCTCTCTTTATCACAGAAGTGACACCCATTACCTATATTAATTGAAAGGAATGTAAAATTGAGTTTATATTGTTTTTACCATTATTTTCGTCCTCTCAAGTCTAAACATAAAATCTCAAAATGGCTTCTAACAAGTTTCCGGAAAAACTAGCAAATGGAAATAGAAGACATGTGAAGCAATAATCAGAAAATAAGCTCTTAATCATAAAAACCATCATGGTTTCTGCAAGAGTAGGCTCATCTCCTTCAATGACTTGCTTTTCAAAAAGCAGGTGGTTATTGATGTCTACCATATTTATATAGCCAACAAGTTCACCAGAATGCTTATTGTATACAAGATCCTCTCATTGACACATCTCATCTAACAACAATATAATCATTTTAAGCTTTTTGCTGCTTTCCGAAACTTGCAGAAGCTGTTCATCTACATGATTAGAAAAACCAGCCACTGCTGTTGTGCAGTGAGTGTAATGTCTCATGGTACGTTGAGATTGTAACCAAATACATCCTCTCAAGTTTTCATAAATCTTATTTGATTGATGCCTAAGGAAATGCACCACTTTATAATGGCCGTGTGCCATCGCATTCATATAGGACCTTTTGTTGTTGCATCTTTCTTCTTTCAAAAAATAATTATGCAGAAAACTTATTTTGGAAAGGAGCTATAGTAGATCTTTATCCTTTATGATTTCTAATAAATCAGCTGATTTTTCACTGTCAAGGTTTACACCTTTTTTCTCAATACATTGAAAACTTTTTTAATTAATGCTTGATTTTGCTGCATGATGAAGTGATTCACTTGCTGCATAGACTTCATCCTTTGAGTCATTGCTGATGATGTTAAAAATTTAATAATATAAATTTTATCCATTATTTTCATTATTATTATTATGCTTTCAATAGCATATTAGCCTTAACGTTGGTCTTTAAGCTGTTTATCAGTAGTATTATTAATTTTTACTTCAAATTGGTGTGACTGGAAGATAAAATTCTTGGTGCCACATTAACTCTGCTATCACGACTTGTCATTGCATGAGAAATTTTCTAAAACTTGCGTATTTGGAGCAGCAATCATCATCAAAACATAGGAGTGCATTCATTGTGGCAAATTGTGGCATTTGGAAGCTGTCTTTTGTTACAAATTGCAACTGTGTTTGTACCTGCATGAGTGAAATTTATGCATTAATTTCTGGTTTTGTGATAAAGTTAGATCTAGCAATTTAGTTACAAACTTCACTTATCTTTAAATTTACCATTTCTTTTGTTACAAGAAACGAGTAAGATCGATTGATGCGAACTACCGTATTTTAGGACTATAAAGTAGAAGACTTCAATTGATTTGGCTCTGATGTCCACCTCTTATACACTCAAAGTTCTTTTGTTCATCAAAATATAATTTTTTTCCCCATTTGTCATAATTGTAAATTTTAAAATAATAATTACAGAAAGAAATGAAATCTTTTATGCTAGCATGTTGCATTCATTCAGTGCATTGCATTCATTATTAGCCTGCATGCATGCAGGCCATACAGGCAATATCATTATCATGTCCATTATCTAAGTAGCTTTATCCGCAATGTACTACAGTAAAATTTTCATCCCACAGGAGTAAAAGATCCTTTATCAACATTAAACACTATAATAGCACTACTGACAATACTTTAATACCGTCAGTCCCACAAAGGACTGTTCGTAAAAACAAGCCTATTTTGGTATGAAGCATACTGTTTAAAGGGTATTTTAGCTTTATTTCATAAAAAGTTTAATACTGCAAATTATGAGATAATGCAATATTGTGTTGATGTTACCTATATCAGAATGAAGCCACACAGATTTTCTGCAAACACAAGGGTTTCACCATTTAAATGTACGCAAGATGTAACTAGTTATTAGCAATGAAGATAAAATGCGCTTAATGGATCTGTTTTGCAATGGTTATTATTACACTGTATTAATAGTTATTAACAAGTAAAATGGCCATTGGTAAGTTTTTCTCCTGTGCAGGGTTTTCAAGCCTCTGTTACCTCACACAAAGCATGGAAGAAGCTGAACAGCTTGTGAAAGTTAAAGATGACCTTTTTTCTACCTTCTAAATCTACAAATGTGGCATATAGTAGATAAAAAAGAGCTTGCATGATATGTATCTTGTGACATTTAACTTGTAGTTCAATTTAGCATACTTATAAACAACTAGAATCATTAAAATATGCTATTCCAGCAGAGAAATGATACTTTCATGAAATGCAAACAATAGGTCAGATGATGAGAGTAAAAGAGTGAGTCCCACAAAGTACAACACCTTCATGTTACATTTCCTGTTTCATTGCTGTTTTCTGTTGAATAAATAAACCAAAAATAGTCTGTTCCACAGCAGCTACTTGTGCTGGTTGCTTTTAACTGATCGGCAAACTGCTTAACTTCCTACAGTTGAAGCATTAGTCCCACAAAGTTTTGTGCCTGTTCAAACATTTTTTCCATTCAAATTTTAGCAGCAGCTGCTAGTTATTAACAAGGATGAGATGCTCATAACTAATGGACTTACGTGATTTGTTTCCAATTCTGGTCTGTGTATAAAATCTAAGGTGAAATGGAGACATTCGTAGTAGAATAAATGTGGACAGAAGTTTGATGAGAAATGTCATCAGTCTGTTTTCTTGTCCACTCACTTTGGATCACATTCCTCCAGACACCATCCACACTGCTGATGGTTTTTTGCCATATTTGTCCTGAAAAACTAGCCTGGGCTCAGATACCTACTGTAGTTATCAACAGCATGACAATAAGCAAGTAAAAGTGGAGTCATTAAGTTAAATTTGGTGAGTTGAAAACTTAAAGAACTAATCAAAACAATTTAAAAACGTCAGGTTGTGCAATCTGAAGCTTTTGGTTCACATCGTGTTGGTAGCTGATACTAAGACACAAGTGATAGTTTTTTTGTTTTTTCCTATTGCTGGTCTATCATTACTAGCAATAGCCTACTTTCTATTGTGTTGTGAAACAAAACAATGAAAAGCAGAAGCCAAGAGAAAAGTTGAGTCATGTGATTTTGACATAGTATTGTACCAAGCAATAACCTTTTTTACACCAGAACATAATTGTGGGTCATCATCATTTACGCGTTGCTTCAAATCCACAAAAATTGATTCAAGTTCACATGATAATGTTGCTCAATCATTTACGCTACTTTCCTCTTGAACTTGATCATCAATCTGTATCTGTACCTCATCATTCGGCATCTCATTAGATCTGTAAAATGAACCATTTGAAATAACATCTGTGTAAGATTTGCAACAATTAGGAGAACTTAGGTTAACAATGAACTCAATTGATTAAATGAAACAGAGAAAGAAAGAGAGACTAGAGAGTAAGAATCAGAATGTCTCCAAACCACAACAACCTCACATTTTATACCACACAAATAACTTGAATAAACATTCATAAACACATATTATTAAACTAAGTTAATAAACAGCTATTAATAATCACCTATTAATAATGCACATAATACAATAATAATATATCTCACATCTCCCCTCAGTCCTGGTTAACCGTGTTCAACCAGACTCCATATCGAACAGGTGGGCGGGTTGTACGTAAACTCCTACGAGGGGTAGATGGGTTCTCCATACTATTCGATGAATCCTCACGATCAGGTTGAATAGGAGGTACTTCAGAGGCATCCTCTGATTCTTTCGGTTGTGTAGTGGTATCCTGAACTGGGTATGGGTTCAGATCTCTCCTATTACGCCTTATTATTCCTGATGGAGTACTAACGGAATATGAGCGAGTAGAGTGTTCTTTCTGGACTGTACCATATTGGTCTTGGTCAGGAATCCATACTCCATCTCCAGTGCATAGAGGTGGTAAATCTTTAGCTCTATGTCTCTGGTCATAGTATTTCTTTTGAGATACCTTTATATTATGATCATTGAATCTGACCTTCTTTTGGTTAGGAGTGTGAGGTTTCAGTTGTTTCAGTGTGGTTGGTACATTACTTCTAAGGTTTCTACCCATTAACAGCTCAGCAGGACTATAACCAATTTTCAATG
>NW_003546249.1:43289-48522 GCF_000090795.2 Amphimedon queenslandica | reverse complement strand
CGACCCGATGCAGTTCTGAAACGTTCGAACCGTCTGATCCACCGTGGCCACTCATCTGAGTTAGAACAGTCAAAGGACTCTGGAGCTGCAATTTGATAAGATGTAGCCATGATCAGAGTATCCCACTTCTAACACCATGTAAGATTTGCAACAATTAGGAGAACTTAGGTTAACAATGAACTCAATTGATTAAATGAAAGAGAGAAAGAAAGAGAGAAAGAGAGACTAGAGAGTAAAAATCAGAATGTCTCCAAACCACAACAACCTCACATTTTATACCACACAAATAACTTGAATGAACATTCATAAACACATATTTATAAACTAAGTTAATAAACAGCTATTAATAATCACCTATTAATAATGCACATAATACAATAATAATATATCTCACAATCTGCAACACAGTCCAGTGGCAGGTGAGTCTAATCTTGAAAGTGAGAGACTGAGGAGTAAAAAGAAATGTCACCATTGGCCTTTTCAAGAACAGTGATGTATGCCAACCGACGTCTGCATTCATGTTGCAAAGTAGAAATAGTGTTAAGTGAAGCAACACAAAAGTGTAATGCAAAAGCTGACTGATGTGAACATGCTACGTAATAAGTGTAATCAAAGAGCATTTAGAAAAATCTCATATTGGTTCTGGAAATGCAATGGCACCAACTGGTGTTGCATCTTTACTATTGGTGGATCAACTACACTTTAGGCCCTCAATCTTCCTGTACAGCATGGAAATACCACTACCTAGAAAAAGCTTGGAGCTAAAAAAGTAAAGAAACCAAGACAATCCTAGATAGGTATGGTCTCATGTCCTCAATTCAAAAGAGCTAGGTGAAAGTAAAGGAACTGATGACACTGAAGCTCCCTCTGGAGGACTGATTGTAATTGTAGTGGTGACTGCTCTCAGTTGCCGCCAGTGAGAGACTAATTTGTATTTCTAGATGGCAGAGGCTACAATCCAGGCTCACAACACTTATTGCGGGAAGAATTCAAATTATTAGACCTAAATAAAATTATGAGACAAAGAGGAGACACGAATATTAGAAGTTCTCAACCAAGTGAGAACTGGGTCTCAAACAAAGTCCAACATAACTGTACTCCAATTAAGATTGACAAGTGGTACTATGACCCATTGATGTCAGTCTACCTCCATTTGTTCATGCTTTACATCTCTTGCCTTGAAAAGAGCAAGTAGAAGAGTATAGTCACAGTAGATTAAAATATGATTTTGATGAAGACCATGCAATAGTAGAGTCAACAACACTAACAGCCTCTGGTGTGGTATCACATGAAGTTCCAGAGTTGCTAAAATCTCCCAGTGATAGAGATTGTGTTGGCTCATCTTGTAATGTGAAGTTAGGTAAAATTATATGTAAGGATTAGTAAATGGAGCTAGAGGAATGATTGTGGGTTTCTATTGGCCAAATGGAGCTGATGATCCAGCAAAAAAGGAGACTTACCACAAAAAAGTATATGTGACATATCATGACCCACTTGTTGGTCTACTGAGTTGCAAGACAATTCATGATTCATCAGAATAGGAATATGTCCCAATAGTGGCAAAGTTCTATGTCATGCATATAGTAACATTACGACGTACACAGTCGCCATTACTACCTTGCTTGGCAACTATAATAGTTTCAGGGTCTGTCTCTTGATCCTACTGTAATTGATCTAGGTCCTGTCATGTTTGAAAATGGAATGGCATATATAGCGTTAAGTTGCTCCACTAGGACTAATCAAAAAGAAAATCACATCAACGGTAGCAAATGATGAAATGGATGGACTAAGGAACCAAGGTCTATAAGTGATGATTCGAGTTGTGGGATACGCAAGAGATATTACACTAATGCTAATTAGAATCACAAAAATGTTATGGCATGTAGAATATTATGCACAACTCTTGATTCTATTCCTAATAATGGAATGGAGGGTGGGGATCAATGGTGGGCCCAAATGTTACAATCTCACCTTTGCGTTTTTAGTATTGATTGAAGATACCATCCAATTCTTTAAAGTGGATAAAATGTTAGGCAACATTAATGATTTGAGAGTACATTTATTATAGTATGTACTGTGATTGTGTGATTGTGTTTGTATGGTATGTAAATTCATGTGTTACGTTCCATAAAATTAATGTAATGTATTTTTTCATTATTAATGGTGTTTTAGCTGTATGAATGTGTTAAGTTTTGCATGTAGTGATCATGCCTACATTTTGATGTATAATGCATGTACATGACCTCTCTAATCTTGCTCTTCGGAAATATGATAAGATCAATAATAATCATGCACTTGCGAGTGATGATTAGATTAATATAATCAAAATTCGCGGAGTGATGATAATTTCAATATAATCACACTCTTCATAGTAATGATAGGATAATCACTACCTTTGGAGTGATGATGAGATCTATAATTATCGTGCTCTTTTGAGAGATAATAAGATCAATAATAAGCACACTCTTTGCAGTGATGATAAGATCAATAATAACCACACTCTTCGGAGTGATATAGAATCAATAATATCACACCCTTCAGAGTGAAAATAAAACCATGTACTATAATTATAATTATTTGTGAATATTTGTGTTACACAAAAGTACGTATGTACAAGTAAGTGTGGATGCATAAAATCAATATAATTGCAGGTGAAAATAGTAATAGTCAATATAATCATGTTACGAGTAATCAACTTTGGCAATAAACATATGGTGGTGAAAACAATCTTACGTTTTTTTACACTAATGCTTTTCTTAGCATTTCACTCTTACTGAAACTTTTAAAGGGTAAGTCTGGTGTATTTTTGGTGAATTTTTTATTGGCTTAATTTGATGGCCTGACCCATAATAACAATTTATTCCATGTCCCATTGTCTACCAAATTTTTTCACTGTGATATGAGCCTTCAAAATTCTCATTTTTTGTTACTTTCTGTCGGTGGGTGTGGATAAACGTGACGTCACAAGAGGTTTAGATGCAGCTAAATCTATTCCTTTACAGGGGGAAATAATCCTTTATTCTCATGTCTAGTAAAGCAATAGCACTAATTTAAAGATTGGGATTATTGGCCTTCGTTATTCTATGCATGGAACTGCAGGTAAAAGACTCAAACTGGTATTATGACATATTCTTGCAGTTGCATGCTTAGAAAATTGAACGCTAATGATCCCAATCTTTAAATTAGTGTTATTACTTTAATAGGCATAAGAATAAAGGATTATTTCCCCATGTAAAGGAATGGATTTTGCTGCATCCATAAACCTCTAGTGACGTTATGATTAGCCACACCCATCGACTGGAAGTAACAAAAATAACGTTTTGAAGGTTTATTTGAGTGAAAAAAAATTTTTGACAATGGGAGTTGGAATACATCCTTATTATGGTCAGGCAATCATATCAACCCAATATAAAAATTCGCCAAAAATACACTGGACTTACGCTTTAACTTCAGTGCTTCCATGGGTGCCTGACTTCCTGTAATTACTCACGCATTCAGTTCTAACTCCTACCTATACTGCTTCTTTCATCTTGCCAACTCCTACTCCTACTTCAACTTTGATCAGGTCTCTCCATCGCTTCTGCACCTTCAGCAACAAATAATGGTAAGATAACATGCATTAATTAGCGAGACTAGCAGTCAATACAAGTGGTTTAGAGTAAGCTGTTGCATTGATAAGATCGGCAGCTAAATCATGTTCAAAAATTGTACTTAACATTGATAAGTAATTAGAGCATGTATACTATTCACTTGTAAGTTTCAATAAACCATTAGGTATTATATCCATCTCAACTGTCATCACACATTAATTTTATAAACGTTTTTAGCAATAAAGTAATACATCTCCACCTGGAACATTGATACAGCACGTTGCTGTTCACAAGTTAGTACTTGTCTATGCCAAGTTGCTGCCAAAATCTGAAGAACTCTCTTTTTGGCAACACTGATCAGTTGCAGGTTTAAGTGAGAACTGCGCCAAAATAACAATTATAAACACTGACCAAATAGCACTTTTTATAACTTAACTTCTTTCTTTCTACTGAATTTTGACTTAGTTATCTCGTATAGTGCATCTTTCAGGAGGAAGTCTCTTATTGTCAGTCCACACACTTCACTGCCACAAACTAAAGCATAATGAAGTTATCTCTTGCTATAATGATCAGATACAGAAAGTGATGAGTTTTCACTGTCATAAAGCTTGTCGACTTCTTACTCATCAATGTAACCATAAGCCATACCAGAGCAAGAAAAGATCATAACCTTCATATTAGTAACGCGGTAGCGTTACTAAGTAGGATTCACCCCAAAACAAAATGGCTGCCACGACTTTTGCAGCCTTGCTAATACCGGGGAAACGAGTTCCTATGCTTACCAGACTTCTTAGAGGACCTCATCTTGACCAGAGGACTCCATTGGTACCACTAGCGTGGCTCTAAGCCTTTTCTAAGAGGAGAGTTAAAAATCGGCAAAACGGCTGTTTTGTTCAGTCACCTTTTTTCATCTTAGTCATCATTTCTCCTGTCAATCCAGTTGTCGGTGTGTATCTCAATATTGGCTGGTGCTACAAGGATAATTCTTACACCATTCAACTCCAACAGTCTATGCGCAGGTCCATGTCCCATCAGATTATTATCCAAGAAAGGAAGAAGTGATACTATAATTGCTGGATCGTACCATCTTAGCTGCATGCAGCCATTTTGTTAATTAAAGAAACATGTGCTTCAATTTTGGGTGTGGTCGCGCATGCTCAGATCTCAGAACTGGGAAAAGCAAGCAATTTTTTAAATCTAGCTATGCTTTGGTCAACTGCAATACTTACTTAGTGGAGGTTCCAAGCTTCCATTTCTAGCCAAGACAAGGTATTTATCATTGTTTTATTAAAGTAAATGATTAATAAATTGTATTAAAAAATTACAAACAATAATTATGTTAAGCAAAAGCATAGATATGGACATGCATGACTACTTGACAACAGGAACAACACAGGACAGGATTGCAAGGCAGATGCGATACTGTCACTGCTTCTTGAACAAGGATTCGTATCAGATTGCTATTTAATTTAATTTAATTATAATTTTACAGAATGTGTTAAACAAAATAAAGTAGTTTATTAAAATCAGCAGAGAGAGAGCAGAGGAAGCATCCTGAACAGAATGGCTACCAGCAAGAACTGCTGGCACCCAGAAAAACAGAAAACAAAAGAGAAGGGAAAAATTAATGAATGAATAGATAA
>NW_003546249.1:33396-43279 GCF_000090795.2 Amphimedon queenslandica | reverse complement strand
AGGATCCCCTAGTTACTTTAATAATAGCATTAAAAATGCAATGTAGAGTAGAATTTGCGTCACGAGAGTAGGATTTTCGTTTTGGATTTTCGTTGGTAGTCTCGAATCCTACTTGCCCTTGTTTCTATTACTTTTTTATGAACTTGTTTTAGAATCCTACTCAATCTTGTTTTTTTAAAATTTTTTATGTTCTTTAACTCTTTAGTCTTAGAATAAAATAGCATAGCAATGCCATCATCAGACATAAATGTATAGGTACAGTGTGAAGCTGTGAATATTAAATACTACAATTTAAAATTTATTAAAACAAAGAAAGCATTTGAAATAGAGAGCACAAGGTTATCCTGCAAGGTACTTAAGGGAAACACTTTTGTGCAATTCAGATATTCCTCTCTTATCTAAAAAAAGTCACAATGCAGACACTATAGACCCCTATTTACTTGGCCAATATCATTATCTTGGTTAACTGGGGGCAATTTCAAGTTGCACTGAGAGGGAAAGATAAACCTCTGAGAATAGAAAACACTTTTCTTCAATTCCATTGCGGAATAATGTAAAATTGGTGACAATACTTTTAGTTTCTTCAATAAAGAAGACATTTCAACATATGATGTCATTAACCAATTACGTATTATTTAATTAATAAACTTGATTTCCTTTAGTACTTTCCAGATCATCAAAATTAATTGCTTATTGTATGACTTATTCATCCTTTGCTTCAATTTGTTTCCTTTATATTACAAGAGGACTCCTCGATTAATCTTTATGCACTACGCACATAAAGCTGTGTTCGTCATCATTACTATTTACTATAATTCAGACATTTTAAGGACATGTCAAAGAATATAATACATCTACAATAGTTCCATATAGCTACATATTTCATTTCTCTTTGTTAATTTGTTTTAAACTTACAGCCACAATTTGGCATTTAATATCCTTAGTAACATATCTGCGCACACAATCGATGTTGAACAGAACTAGCAGGCTGCTCTGTTTAATAGGCAAAATTGTTGCAAAATTACTTTAAGTGGTAGTTGGCTAATAATTGTTTAAGGCATATGCGAGCTACTATAGCTTTATTTTAACTTGAGCAGATGAAAGATCTGCTAGTGACCTAAAAACCTCCACCAGCAAATACTAAATGCACCACCACCTCTTGCTTTAGTGGTGTGATCTTTCAGTGGACAGCATTATGACAGGGGTTGCTGGCTTTCAATTTTTGGACATTGACCTACTGGAGGGAGTAACACTAAGGGTTGTCCTTCTCATTATGACAAATAATTTATAAAGGTTTGATAACCTTTGACGCTGCGTCATTTTTCCATGAGCAGCAAAGCAATCAGTTCCTACAATACTTGGACATAAGACTCCTCAAATCATGTGCTTTGTTGGTGTTGCCAATGTGGATGAGACAGAAAATGAAGAAAAACATTAATATTACTACAGACAAGAGCTTCTCCTTGCTTCTCTTTTTTATAAAATCACTTGAGTGCTACGTCTTTTAAGCATTTGTGTCAAATACTGGTGTGTGGACGCGAATAAGTAGGTAGCTACATTAATAATAATAACAGGGCCTGCCTGCTCTTATGGAAGACGTCCTTCTAATGGCTACTACATCACCAAAATTCCAAGGTTGAAGGAGTACTATTTATAGATTAATAGTATTAGCAGGCCTGGGGTCAAATAGTATTAACAAATTAATGATTGTTTTACAATTTGCAGCCTGCCTTTAACAGTCATTTTCATGTCATTCTATAGTCTTTCTCCGTCTTATGTTTTTACATTGATATAATAATAATGCTTATTATGTTATTCTTATTATCATTATTATAGACTGACAAAAAGTAAAAGAACATATGGAACACAAAGCAGAAACAAAAGACAGACAGAACAGAAAGTTAGCTAAACTAAAATAAAAAACAAAACAATTATTATTATTACTATTATTATAAACTACAACAAAAAGGACAAAGAAAAGAATTAGGGGAATGGCCAAGCCACATGCAAGGATTAAACCCACACAAAGTTATAGAATGGCTCTGAAAATGGTACTAAGTGCGGTTAGAAGATAGGAGACACACCCGAATGCCAAGATAATCACTAATAGCTCCAATGGTGTTCAGAGCTTCAAAACTCCAGCCACCACGAGTTTCTGCAGCCAGTGGTGTAAAAGAGATGCCAAATCTCCTGCAGTACTAAAAGTGAACTACCCTCTGCTGTTGTTCAGTCACTAATAAGAACAATTCTTGTACCATGGCAGCATTAGGTAGAGTCGGGTGAGATACACTGTCAAGTCAACAGCAGCAGAAGACCCAGGGACCATAAGAGGCAAAAAATGTGTGCAGGGTAGCTATCAGATTCCATAATAAGAGATGTGGCTTCCCTACGTGGAAAAAGAGCAGGATACTGTGCTGCAGAGAATAGGACATCTCTAATTGGTTTTGTGCTTTAGAATAGTCACTGTTAGCACCACATGCCAAAGAATGGTCTTACTAGCAGGAGAGATCTCCAACAAATACTGAAGACATAAGCAAAATCTGTATCAAAGAGAAGCAGGCCTTGATTAGGTGATGGAAGAGCTCCTAGCCTGTCACTAATGTGGGGAATGCTGGTAGATAGCAAGAAAGCATGAGAATGAGAGTCATGACATCGAGAGATAAGTGTAGTGAAATATCTATTAGGGGACTGTATTTTTAGGGTAACACTTCTTGGACACAATCTGTACTTCACTTTGACAACTGTCTAAAGACTTCTCTTCTCAAAAATCAATAATAAGTTCTGAGCATGCGCAGTACCACACACAAATTAACTATGAATAATAAATGATAATACATTTAATTCACGACATTAAGTCATCAAAACAAGACTGGTCTAGTAAGCGAGAAAGAGACTTCTGAGTAATTGTAAATTTGAAGGCTTAAAGTAATGTGAGGTCTGACATCCCAGAGATGGAAGCAAATCACTGAAATGAGGAACTTCAGTCGTAATAGGGTACCTCAGAGCCATAATCAGATGAAATCAGGGAAATCATTAGTAGACACAGGCTAGTAAAATATCTGAAGAAAGCAAAAAAGCCAACTTGAGACCCATCCCACCCAAATGTTTAGAAAGGGAAGCCTTAAGAGGAGATCAATGGGAGATGGCTTGACCAACTAAATGAGACTGACTATTAGAAAGAAGTGAATTCAACTTGTCGATGATTGGAGCTAGGATATGAGAAGCAAAGCACATGACAACTTTCGTAGGCTCAAGCAGGAAGAAAGGATGGCTCTTTTAGATAGAACTCCTCAAGAAGAAGCAGGAGCTGGATGGCGGATCTGATCTTTCCATAACAAAAGACTGAGAGTAGTCTGGAGGCCTAACAGGGGCACCTAAAACAACTAAACATTGAGAGGTGGAAGGGATATTATCTGGAAGAGGAATAGAAGATAGGAAGAGCTCTGGGGGAGCAAACATAAGGGACTTAGAATGATTAACGACAAAACCAGAAGACTATCCTCTTTAATTAACAAAGCCCTCAGAAGATCTGTAGTGAACTCATGACATCACACCTCATGCATATTCATTATATCTCTTATTATTTAATGCATGCTGTGCTTAATAATTGATCCGTGTTTCAGTGTCAAGTCAGCATGAGTTAAATGTGAACGCTCTATGGCATGCAGAATATCTCCTTGTCTCTCCCTGCTGCAACACTGATGTTATCATATGCTAAATTAGTGACCCGAACAGCCCTGATTATTCACTACTTAGGGTTAAACTACACAGCAACCAAAGGGCATGTGCTGGCTGCTCTTGTAGTGTCTCAGTTCTCTGATCAAGCTAGTCAACACGCTCCATTCTCATTCTATTACAGCTCTCATCCTACTCTTGCGAATCACTGTTGGACGGATTGCAACTCGACCATTACAGTATGCTCTCTCTCTTTCTACTGTTGGCCTCACACCTTTTCCATCTGGATCTCATAGCAATCAAACCCACTGGCGATCAGCTCCAATAAGTAAACACTCAATGATATGTTCATTCTCACTAGTTAGAGCTGTGGCACAACTCTCTGTCTTTTGCTTATAATTTTGGTTTTACTCTTGTCTTTCCTCAACCATTGTAATTGTTCGACCATGTGGACATCATGCTTGCTATCACCTTTTGACCTCTACCTTGTGGTTGACAAGGTGTTTCCTGCAGTCACAACACCTCCCTCAGTTATTTTAGTATTCAGACTGAAGCAGCACAATTCACACACCTCTTCAGTTTACAATCTCTTATTAGCTATGGTATCTCTGAGGACTTCTAGACTCTCTTATTGATGTCTTTTTCATTCCAGTGTCTATGGTGCTTGATTCTAGACACCATGGTAGGAACCGATACTCGCAACGAAACTTTTACTGTGTCTAGTGTCACTAATTAATCTCACTCAACTATGCCGCTCTCAAAAGCTTCTATGCTCATGATCTGCTCAAGTTGTTTTTCATATGTCTCACTGTTCGTCTGGTGGGGGAGTACTGTAGTGAACTCAAGACATCACATTTTATGCATATTCATCATATCTCTCAATATATATTGCAAGGTGTGTTTCATAATTGATCAGTGTTTGGAGGTGAAGTCAACACAAGGTATATGTGAGCGCTCTATGGCAAGTGGCATATCTGCTTCTCTATCCCCAACTGTAGCGTTAACACTCATATGATCATATGCTAAAGATCCATGAGAGAACCAAACAGAACTCCATCATCAAAACATCAACTTTAAAGAAGCCCAGGAACCTTCTTGATACTTTTAATAATGGGTGCAGAAGCAGACAGAAGGCTAATGGGCCATAAGGATCTCCCTGTTGAACCCAGTAACAGCTAAGAATGCAAAAGTCACAAAATGGGAGTTGAGATTGGACTCTGTAATAGCTTTAAATCCATTAGGGGATCCTAAAATGAACCTCACAGAAGAAAAAACTCCTTTCTATATGGTTATAAGCATTACAAAAACGGACCAGCAGACAAAACTCAGACTGAGATTTAACCGAGTGATCAGCACAATAATGTTTCATGGAATGAACAGTAGCCTCAGCCCCGTTAGGAGTACCTACACCAATCTGGAGACAAGAAATAAATGAACTTAGCTTGTGGCATAATGAAAGTGGAGAGGCATTCAGATGTCAGAAGGCATAAGACTTCTTTTATGGCAGTTTAACGGTTCTTTCAGACTGTTTCCTAGGAGCCAAAAGGGTAGCTCTGCATAGATAGGCACCACTGGTGCCAGGCAGGAACCTGAACAAAAGAGATACCAAACAAGTGACCTGGGCAAAAGTAAGCTGAGCCTTAGTGACGGGGACGGCAAACAGCCTCCTTGACGTGGTTTGCTTGTAAACTTGAGGGTCCAGGAGCTGTGTCAACATAAATGATTTAACAGTTAACAAGAGAGAGGCATGACAGAGGATGGAAGGGGAGTACAAAGGAGAGGAGGCGTAACAAGAGAGGGAAGATGGGACAGCAGAGAAAGTAAACAGAGGAGAGGCAGCTGATGAGTGAGAGGAGGGTTAGAATGGGCAGTAAAAGAGGGAGAATGAGAAAAGAGGACGGGGAGTGATAATGGGGCTGTGAAAAAAATAGGATGGGTGGAGGAAAGAGGAAAATGGAGGAGAAAGAGATGAGTGGGGTGGTAAAGGAGGTCACAGTGACGATGCTTGTCAGAACAACATTGCAAAGATCTCTAGAAGGGAGAGCAAGGCCAAGAGCCGTAAGTGCTTGCACAGCCTTACTAAAATGGCCGACTTCAGCAGCATGCTGCGTTTGATGAATATTGGTAGAAGTTGGCAATGTAGAGAGGTGAATAGAGTGACCTGTAACCTGTCGCCAAAGTAAGGGATAGCCCCATTTTACTAGGTTGAAATATCTATAATAAGGAGAGCAGTTAGTTAGGTCCTAAAGCTGCCTGCACAGCCTAAATGGAGCAAGGAAAAGAAGGGAGTATGAGAATGTGCTTCCAGGTGTCATCATCAGCACAAAAGACTATTGCCTTGATAGCAGATGAGAATACCAGATCAGCCATTACAGATGCTCTTTCGGACATCATAAGGAAGGAGGAATGTTTCAGACGGCACATGTCCTCAAGAGGTGGTAAAGAATAGACTGGGGCCTGCTGAGGAAGGATTGAAATGAGATTTGGCACGAACAACTGTGATGCCGTAGAGGTCTGGGTGGCAAAATTTGAAGGACAAGTCACTGCTAAGTACATTTGGAGGACACATCACTCATTTGAAATTACCACGTGTTCCAGAAGAAGACGACGAAGGGAGGTTTTTACAGAATCCTAAATCCCAGAAACAACAGGAGAAACAATGGAGCTCATTCTTGACACAAATACAACGCTTGCACTTGGCTCTATACCCGCAACACTTGGTCGCTATTTCATTACTATTATCATTATTATAGTCTTTTTTGGGCTGGACAAAAAAGAAAAATAGAAAGGAAAATAATTAGGTTGATAGAAATAAAGAATAAGTAAATAATGATAATGTTGAATTAAGGGTTTAAGCCATTATATGGTCAAAATGGGCTCCATCACAGTTATCAACAAATCTCCCTTTTGTCCTGCAGCAAAGGAGAAAGAGGGGTTGGAATGATGGCAAATATTAAGTGAGTCCTGATCCATTTGGTAACTTGCTATAGTGCCTCGTCCAATTCAGTGATAGCCTTTCTGTCAATTATTATTATTATTACTACTATCATTATTATTACTACTATCATTATTATTATTATTATTATTATTATTATTATTATTATTATTATTATTATTATTATTATTATAATGATAATAATAATTATTATTATTATTCTATTATCATTATTATTAATATTATTAATATTATTACTAGTATTATACAACAAAAAAAGAAGAAAAGATAGCCTAAACTAAAATAAAACATACAAACATTAAAAAACAATCTAGTTAAATGAGTCAATCAACGGAAGGGGGCAAGAGGGGATTATGAGTGGCCCACATAGCATCATTTCTCCTCCATAAAGTGACTGCAAGCCTCTGGTATAGGTGGCGGCAGGCAACGGTTGGATCATGGCCAAGGCGCTGGGCAAGGAGGCGAACCAACCGATCAATGAAACTTGAGGCAGATGGACTCCAACCCCCAAGGGCTTCTACAGATAGAGGAAGAAAAGAGTCCCCAATTTGATGGCAGGCAGCTGCGTGAGCAGACAGCTTACGAACCTCTGCCACACTTAAAGCAGAACCCTGCACCACTGCAGCAGCATCAACGCTTTGCTCCTAGAGGGAGGAAGTGACAGTAACATCCAGGGCCAATGGGCGTTCACCTTTCAATTGAGGGAGAAAGATAGCGGCAGGAGGAGCAGAGGACCCTGGGATGAGAGAAGGCACTTCCTTCCTATGAGCCAGGGCAACAGATTGGGCAGCAACATACAGGACGTCCCTGATGGAGTCGTGATGTCGAATCAGGTTCCGGTTCCAACGACAGCCTAACTGGTGGTCACCAAACACATCAGTTTGGGAAGGGCAGACCCAGCAAGGAAGAGGCTCACTGCTGTGATTAATACCTTGCCAGCATTGGCAGAAAAGCCTAAACTCCTGATCTAAGAGGTGTAAGCCTAATTGAGAGGAAGGGACAACAGAGAGCCAATCACCAGAGTGGGGAAGGGAAGAGGACAATGCAAGAGCCCTAAAGCGTGTACTAGGGGCAGAGCCAAGGAGGGAAGAAAAGGAAGATTTGTGAATACCGGAGTACAAGCAGTGCTGAGAGATTGGAACATAGATGGAGTCATGAGAGATCCAGTCATGTCTTGAGGCAGATGAAGCAAGCAGGGGACAACAGCTATCTAAAAAGGGGAGAGATCAGGGGTGAAACCTAAGATCTTCTCAATTATGCTAGAAGAGCTATGTCAGGAGGCACTGTATGTTGAAGCAGAATGAACGGAAGCCTGCCGCAACCCTAGACAACCCATTGACACTGGAAGAGAGGCTTTGAGCCATAACCATTGGGGATGCATGATCCAATAGATTCAGAATGGGACGAGAGCATCAGAGAATGAAAAAGACGGTAAGGAGATACCAGAGACCGGGTTGCATGTGCGAAGAAAAGATGCCAATTTAGGGAGGGAGAGACAGGACCAAATGAGAGTTGTTTCCATCTGAGTCCTGAAGCGAAGGCAGAAGAGAATGAGTAGCCTCTAATTTGGAAATACAATCAGAGATATGGGAGGAACAGTAGCAAGGAGGACCTGTTGGTGAGCCTAAAAGAACAAAGCCCTCCTGGGTGGTGGGGACATCAGATGGGAGAGGAGAAGCAAAGCCTGTAGATGTGTAAAGGAGACATTTAGATCTATTGAGGGAGAGACCCCTGAAAGGACCCTCTGATTCAAAATGATATCAGCCTGACTAATAGTAGCAGAATCACCAGAGAGAGTGCCATCATCTAAGTACCAAGAGTTGATGTGGAGAGAGAGAACAGAGGCTGAGAGCTTTTCAAGCAGAGGCTGCAGAGCAATGGCAAAACCAAGAGGGCCAAGAGGGTCACCTTGTTGGACCCCTGTGCAGCTCAAAATGGACCTATCACCAAATAACAGATTTGAATTGGAGCTGTAGCAGCAGTTAAACCAAGCAGACAGAGAGGGAAGCCTGGAACTGAACTCTGAGCATAACATCTAATAGAATTGAATGCATTCTTAAAGTCAACCAGAAGAGTGAGTTTGTTTGAAGTAGGCTTTGAAGAATCTGAGAGGTGGATGTTGACAGCATGGATGATAGATTCAGCTCCACAGCTAATGCCCACACCCAGCTGAAGAGGGGAAAGAATATCCACTAACTAAGGGAGCACAGTGTGGAGAAAGCACTTAGAAACCAACTGCCTCAAAGATTCACCGATAGCTATTGGACGGAGACCACAATTATTCTTAGGTGAGGCTAGGAGAGAGGCACCACAAAAATGAAAAGCAACGGAGGATAGAATTTTTCCCCTAGAGGCGAGATTGCAAAAGGAAGTAAGTGCCATCAGGGCTCCAGAAGCACGAGAAGAAGAGGGGCAGTGGATAGCTTTCTTAAGATGGGATGGGACCAGGCCAGACGGACCAGGAGAGGAGCCATTAAGGAAGGAGTCAACTGCTCTAAAAACAGTGGGACCTAAGAGAGAAACAGACGGGGGAGATGGGGAGAGGGGAGGAGACGGAAGAGTGGAGAAGAGAGGGGGAGATGGAAGAGAGGCTGAGGGAGGGTTGTGAGAAAGAGTAAGAGGGAGGAAGGGATGAGAGGGGGAGAAAGGGAGGAGAGGCATCTGATGAATGAGAGAAGAAAGACAGAGAGGGTGCAGGAAAGGTGGGGGGAGGTGGAAGAGAGGCTGAGGGAGAACTGGGGAAGAGAGAAAGTGGTAAAGAAGAGGAAGGGAGTGATGAAGGAGAGGCTTGAGGGTGAAGGGCGAGCAACAACTGCAAGGACTCGTCATTCACCGGGGCTAGGCCTCTAGAAGATAAAGTTTGGATGGCTTTACGGAATTAACCATCCTCAAAAGCTCTCTTGGAACGGTGGACCTTACTTGTAGAAAAATTATTGAAGGTGGACTGTGATGATGAGAGTTTTTGCGACTCAGCAGTGACAGCATTCCATAATTCAGGGAGGCAACTACGAGACCAGGGACTAAGACGGTCCCTAACAATCTTGAGAGTGACCTTCCAGTCTCTAGGACCAGAAACAGAAGGGCATAGAAGAACACATTTGGGGAGCATCATGAGACGAGACCAGCTGTCAAGATCTTGGGGAGAAGAACATACACCTGTGAGCTCTCTAGCGAGCGTCCCAGCCCAAGCATCTCTGTCTCCTTTTGGGATACCGTAGACGCTGAATAATAACACCAGATGTTTTATTTGGT
>NW_003546249.1:25040-32001 GCF_000090795.2 Amphimedon queenslandica | reverse complement strand
GCAAGCATGGTCAGAAGTCAGTTCAAGAAAAGACAAGATCTCCCGATCATTTGAAATGTGTCGAATATTAGTACCTATTGACGGAAGCAAGGATGAACTAATTAACATTGAGGGACTTCAAGGCTTGAAAGTAAATGCTGCAGGTGAAGATGCTGAAACTGGCCAAGAACTCTTTATACTCAATACTGACTCTGATAGCGATTAGCATCAATTATAACATTGTTATGCATAGGTTTCTTTTATGAAAGCCTCTTACAATATAATTTATATTTAACATCAGGTGTTACTTTAAAGTGGGGTATTATAATTAAAATAAAACTAGTGAAATGGTTTACTGGTGCTATAATCATGTGGGGTGTTAATTTCATGTGGGGTGTTATTAATCAGCATCTACGGTATGTGGGGAGGTATAAACATGTGTGGAGAAGATAGTATCGAGAAAAGGGAGGTCAGAGGACAACAGGGCAGCGCTTTGGTTAGCCGGCCTAGGAGAGGCACGTGTCAAAGAGCCACAGGGCCGATTCGAGGGATGCGGAACAGTATTATGGCACAAGCTACACTTTCCTTTTCCTGGAAGGCATGAGGAGCAGGGGACACCTTTTTTGACGCAGGAACAAGACTTACAGACAACGTTAAGGCCATTACAAGCACAAAATCCGGGACCTATTATTATTATTATTATTATTAACAATATGGTGGACAAGAAAATATATAGCAAGATAAGCAGAACATAATATTAATATTATAAAATGAATGATTATTATTAGTGTTATTATTATTATAACAGACATAAGTGACATGCTGCAAAAACAGAAAACAAAAACAACAAAGAATAAAATTATTACTATTATTATTGTCATTACTATGAAAGCCAACCAAAGAAAACAACAGTAATAACCACAATAACGTGAGAGACAATTATAACACCCCATACAGTTATATCACACCATCAACACCAGAAGGAAGTGGAAGCTGCCGAGTCACCCACATAGCAGAATTACACCTCAATAAAGACAATGAAAGGTGTTGGACAGGTGGCAACAGGTGTTAAAAGTTATGTCCTTACCGCTGACCAAGTAAGCGACTGATGGAGTGAATCATGGTAACTGCAGAGGGACTCCAACCCCCAAGAACCTATACAGCAAAGGGACAAAAGTTAACGCCCACATGATGACATGCAGAGGCATGGAGAGCTTGCTTATGGGCATCAGCAGTACCTTAGGAGATCCCTCAATGACAGCAGCATCAGCAACAGTTGCAGCCTGTAGAGAAGTGATGACTGTCACATCCAGAGCCACTGGCCGGCCACCATCCCATTGGGGAAAAAATATATTGGCTGGCTGTGCACAGGACCATGGAATCAATGGTAGCACATCTCCTTTCGAGGAGCAAGAGCCGCTCATTGGACAGCAGCAAAAATAACGTTTCTGAGTCATGACGTCGGATGAGGTCATGATTACCATGACAACCCACCTGGTGATCACCATAAGAATCAAGAGGGGAAGAGCATACAGAACAAGTAGAGGAATTAAAAGCAGAAAAGCCCAGCCTGTATTGTACACAGACCCAGAACTCCTGGTTCAAAAATTGGAGGCCTAACTGATGGGAGAGTACTACAGAAAGCCAATCACCAGTATGAGAGATAGAACAGAGCTCTGGACCGAGTATCAGGAGCTTGGGACAAGACAGAGGAGAATGAAGCTTTGTCAATAGCTGCAGACAACAAGCGCTGAGAGATTGGTGAATCAATAATGAGATGGGAGGACCAATCAGGTCTGGCAGCGTGCTTAAAGAGCCAGGGACAACAAGAGTCAAGGAAGGGAGACATGTCAGGGGAGTAGCCCAGGACCTCTTCCAAAGCACAGGCTGAATTATTGAGGGAGGAATAATAGGCTGCAATGAGTTAACTGCAGCTTTTCTTAAACCCAGACCACCCATAAAGACAGGGAGAGAGGCCATGAGCCAAGACCATTGACTAATGTGAGCACCAATGCATTTAGTGAGATGAGAGCATTAGAGAGTCAAAAGATTCATGAAGAAAAATGAGGGGGACTGGGTTACTACTATGGAGAAAAACTGAGAGTTTCGATAGTGAGAGACAGTGCCAGAGAAGAGTAATCTCTATTTGAGCATCACCGAGAAATGGGAGGAGTGAGAGCATTTGCTCAGGCTTAGAGATTGAATTGGAAAAAGAGGAAGAGAGAAAGGCTGGAGGACCAATAAGGCAACCCAGGAGGACAAAGTCACTAGTAGACACAGGGATCTCAGGAGGGAAGTGATTTGATGGTGAATTCAGACCCTGGGGGAGAGAGAGGAGGCTGTTCAGATGATGACCCCTAGGGGGGCCCTCAGATTAAACGAGGTTCAAAGCTTGTTGGAGACTAGCAACATCGCTCAACAAAATTCCATCATCAAGGTACCACAAGTTCTAGAGGAGAGAGGAGACAGAAGTAGCTAGGTGCTCCGTAACAGGTTAAAAAGCAAGAGCAAAACCTAAGGGACCAAGGGGATCCCACTGTTGAACACCGGAACAGCTGGCAAGAGATGTATTTCTATAGTAAAGGATAGGGGCAGAGCCATAACAAGACTCAAACCAAGCAGGTAGAGATGGGTGACGTTGACTAATGAAAGCAAACATTGGCGTATGATCAATGCAATTGAAAGCGTGGGAGAAATCAATAATAAGCATAGGCTTAACAGAGCTTGAGGCATTACAAGAGAGGTGTAAGTTGAACACATGGATGATGGTTTCAGAGCCACAAGGAACACAAACACCCAGTTGGATTGGAGATTAGAGGTCACGGGCATGAGGGAGAACAACTGCCATAAGACATTTTGAAATGAGACTGCGAAAAACTTAGCCAACATCTATGGGACGGGCACCACCGTTTTGCTAAATGGAGGCAATAAGTGAGGCACAACAGAAATAAGGAACCACTTTAGATGGGGCATGACCATTTACAGCAAGGAGACAAAAGGAAGTAAGAGCACCAACAAACTCATGGGAATGAGTAGAGGTGGGGCAGTGGGCAGCCTCATGACAATATAAGGGTCTAAGACCAGATAAATCAGGAGAAGAGCCCTTAAGGAAGGAATTAATAGCAGCAAGGACAGTTGAGACAGAAAAAGTGGCAGTAAGCGAAACATGAGAGGAGGGAATGGTAGTGGGAGGAGACTGTGGGTAAGGTCAAGAAGGGACTGATAAGTTTCATCATTGTAAGGGGCAAGACCCCTGGAGGAGAGGGCCTGTATTGCTTTATAAAACTGCCCATCTTCCGTGGCTTTCTTAGAACAACAGATGTTGCTTTTAGAGGTTGTGTACGAATTAGGCGAGGCTGTAACAATCTTGTCAGCTTCATTTAGTACCTAATTCCATAAATCGCTATAAGAACCTTGTGACCAGAGGCGCAGTCGCTCACGTACAAGTTGTAGAGTAGCTCTCCGATCTCTAGGACCCGACACAGTAGGACTGAGGAGGATGCACATAGGTAGCATGAGGAGATGGCCCAGTAAGAGGTACCTAGAGGCGACGAGCGGATGGCTTTCAGCTCCTGAGCGAAGACACCTGCCCAGGCATCTCTGGCGCCCTTAGGAACAAGGGGAGGGTCAAGACCCTAGTAGAACAAACAGCGGCAAAAGTAGAAGGCCCAAAAACCACAGGAGTAATTAATGCAAGTAGCGCCGGGGAACACGTGGTAGCATTTTTTGAAGAAGACTGACTCCCTACAGGTGACTTCTGTGAAGGAGAAGCTCTTTTGGAACAGCAGGGGGCCCTACTAGTGGTGCAGGAGCGCTTAGTTTTGACACAGGCACAGGGAGAGCACTTTGCTCTCCTACTATTGCTCTGACAACAGGCAGCCAATATTAATATTAGTATCATTATTATCTATCTTTATTATTATTATTTTAATAATAATAAAGACAAGTAATAGTAATAATTCCTAATATAAATTAAAATCTCCAATGATACAGGTAGATTAGGTAGGGTTAGAGTTAGAAAGAATATTTACTATTATTAAAAACAAACACAAAAGGGACTAAGAAAAGAAGGAACAGAAAATGTTACCTTAATGACAAAACTAAGTTAAAAAAGACCATCAATGGAAGATGGAACAGTAGGAGAACAGCCAAGCCACATGCGAGCATTTAACTGCCACAAAAATATAGAAAGGCACTAAAACAGATTGTGAGTGAGGTTAGCAAAGGAGTGCAGGCCCAACCATCAAAAAGATTATTATTATTACTATAATTATTATTATTACTGTTGCAGTGAAGCATGATACTGTGACTACTACTACAACTTATACCTTAGGTTGAGATATATTCGCGACTGCTCCAATAAAAGAAAACTAATAAAAAGGTGCAGTTAAATACCATGGAAACCAATTGATTGTTGCTCTGACAATAAGACCATGTATTTATACAATTACAGTGTTCAGCAGCTGATTATCAATTCTTTAGCAGCTTTAGTTGGAGCCATCCAGTTTTCCATCCGCTATTTTTACGTAAGGACCACAACTATAGCAAATCAAAAATGAGTACTATGAGAATAAGAACCTGGCTGGCACAAGGTAGGCAGGCAGGATTGCTGCACTAGAGAAAGAGAGCTAACAATGCCTCATGAGTTCTAATGTGATGTCATGATGAGTCAGCTCACTACAATAGTCTCGCACCACGTCTTCGCTAACTGCGGGGAAAGGATCTAGAGACACTTTAGGTAACAGGGGCATCTTTAGGAATTTGGTGAGCGGGCTATGGAGTAACAAGTTGATATTGTGGTTGCACATGAAGTAAGTCAAATTTTTCGCGATGCCCACTTCTCGCAAAAATTGCTGTATAATTACTGTTTGTGGGCGTATTGCATAAAAGCATAAATGCAAGGGCAAAAATGAATGGAACACTGAGCAAAATTCCAAACGACCATATTGTGAGAAGGGAATAACTCTTTTTCCTTAGTACATATTATTATTATTATTATTTTTGCATTACAGTACAGAAGAGAAATGCACAAATATAAGACTACAATGACAAACTGAAGGTCCACCAATGATAGGCACTAAGTGTTACTTGGTGGCCATAGATAAAATAAGTGATATCGGCAGGTAGTGATTAGTGGTGCTGTAGTTGCATGTACAAATTAACACATGTAAATAGGTGTGGCTACTGTGCATGTGTTGAGGTATGCAAATTGAAGGTGTGGTCAACAAAAATGGCTGCTCAGTAGGATTTCATTTATTTGAAGTCATGTGGTGATTCATCACAAGCAAAAGACAAAAAATGACAAAAGGACTACGAGAAGAAACCTATAGTGGTACTTAGGATGCTTTTAAAGCCCAACATACACTATGCAACATCTGTTGCAAACAAAATTTTGCAAGCAACATGCTGCACACAATAACCTGCAAACACTATGCAACACTGTTGCAACTTAAAAGTTAATAAGTCTGTAATAATGGCTGATCAAGATGCATGTGCAGCAATAATAATAGCAACTTTGGTGGCAAAGAGACGAAGAAGGGACAGACGGGTATGGACTAGAGAATGGATAGTTAATCGCCCTTGTGATGGAGCATATCACCAACTACTGAAAGAGCTGCTGATTGGAGACCAGGTGTCATGCAGGCACTTTTTGAGAACGGACATCAACACTTGAGTATTCATTGACCTTAGTTGCTCCAAAGATATGACGTAGGGACACTAACATGAGAAAATCCATTAGTCCTGGGGAACGTCTAGCATTAACATTGAGCTTTTTGGCAACAGGTATATTATATATATGTTACATGCTAACTCAAATTTTACCATAGGGGAGTGATACAGCAGTCTACAATAGTTGTATAAAGTTCCATCACAAACAATAGGCAAAATTGTAACTGAAACTTGTAAAGCCATTGTAGAAATAGTTGCAGATTACATGAAGGTATTATAATTATTATTATTAGTCTAGTACAAAGAGGTCAATCATAATGGTAACGAATAACAGATCAATAAACAGCTAGTATTTTGTTGAATGTCTATTGTGTGCATCAGTCGTTCACTGAACAATCAGTTTCACTAATATTACTTGAAGGTATAAATGGAGGAGAAAAAGCTTGCGCTGAACTACTAGAGCTTGCTCCACATTGATCAGGACTGCTATATTGGTTAAATGGAGGCCACGGTCCAGTTGTACTATAGTTTCAACCCTCGTAAAAAAACATTTTGAATTTTCCACTTTGTCATTCTTTTTACTCTTCAATTTTTTATTTCCTGCAATTGTGAAGCAATAAAGTCAGCAAAGACTTGATCTATATCTCTATCTTTACTATTGTTTCTTCCTTTTTCAAGACAAGAAATGGCTTTTTCTAGCAACAAATCATCCTGTGCTTCTCTTTTTCTTTTTTTGTCTGCTTTTCTTTTGCAACGTTGAAGGATCATGTTGCTAGCTTTTCTTTGTCCTCAATGTCTTGTGGTTCCTATTCCTCTGCCATGTCAGTTGAATTATTGTCGTCATCACTTTCATCATTATGATCACTCTGAGTATCCTAAATAATTTAAGAGAAAAATGTAATTGTGCTACGCGTAGTAATAATTTATAATTACTATGTATTCATTATTTTAATATAGGTTCCAAAAACACAGTCTGAATGGAAGGAGATTGCAATCGAATTTGATCAAAAGTGGAATTTTCCACACTGCCTAGGTGCATTAGATGGAAAACATATGAATATCAGACCTCCACCTTCAAGTGGATCATAATTATTACAATTATAAGCAAAGATTTAGTACTGTTCTTATGGCATTGGTTAATACTAACTATAAATTTTTGTATGTAGACATCGGATGCAATGAAAGAGTTTTTAATGGAGGTGTCTTTAGAGAGAGCTTATTGTCGTCAGCTTTTCAGAATACATTGGATGTACCTCCTCCGGAGGTATTACCTGGCTGCACTACACCTATTCAATACAAAATTGTTGCAGAT